>NC_090383.1:11679383-11979383 GCF_036365525.1 Heterodontus francisci | reverse complement strand
ATTTCTGTCAGCCTCTGTTCACTGGTATAAATAGCCAGGGCTCCCGTGGGTAGCCTTAATTCCCTACAAGCCATCTGTGCACTCTACCTGCTCCTTGAAATAGCTCTGGCAAGGTGGACTGGTGCAAAATGGAGATGCCTTGATGCTATTTTTAATAAAAGCGCAAAATCTCCACCTATTTTGTTGCCATTTCAGAAAATATCTGTTTGTCTTTTTTAAAGCTTTTCTAAAATGTCAATGCACTGTGAGTTTTTGTGATAAGTTGCAGCCAGATTATTTTGCCCTGTTACAGTATGGACATGCATGGTAAGCATTGAAAGGGTGGTACTGTGTAGTATGAGTGCTTTTCATAGGGCAGCAAATAATGTGTAACTGGCTGCGATGAAGTGCTTTGCAGTATGCATTCTTTTCCCATCCTTAACACAAGGTATTGGTAGATTACCTCCCCCTGGCTGATTTCTTCAGGACCAAAACTTCTTCCTAATTTGGTGCCAATATCTCTGGGTGAGACCACGTTGAGGTATTGCACCACCTTCTGCTGGGCAATATTAGATGGGAACCTTTCTTTCCCCACTCCTTGCATAGAAACTGCATCTATATACCTGGATGCTCCTCCTTATTGCTACATCTTTGTAAGCATCCTGAATGTAGAACAACTTTCCAAAACTGTTTGTCTGCAAAAAAAAACCCTACTTTTAAATGGCTGATGTAACCCTTCAGATATACACTGTAGTGCCAGATATCCCATCCCTGAAACTGCAAGCCATTTGATTGGCAAGTTACATACCATGTGCTTGTTGTGAATATCTAATAAAGATTGATCACTGGCACTTTGCAGTGTCATCTTGTATATTCCCCTCTTCACCATACCATTAGTAGCCCAAACTGTCAGCCGCCTAGACCTACAGTTGGAATTCCCTCCCTAAACCCTACCACCTCTTCACCTCCCTCTGTTGCTTTAAGATTCTTTTGAGCACTTTCTAATCTTGGCTTCTTTGAATTATCTCCCATTTTCCTCCCACAGTGCTAAAATTTCTTGGGACATTTTCAATGTCAAAAACACTGGAGCTGAGTTTCTAGGGAAGTTCTCCAACTCGTCTGCTGTAACTGTGGTGCAAGATCTGCAGATTCCTCAGAAAAATGGTGGAACAAACAGGAGAACCTCTGTGAAATTTCACTCCCACTTTATAAATACCAATAGTTTTTGATTGCCTGTATCAAGAAATCAGACTGATTAAATTTTTGTTCCCATCAGTTTGCAAGTATCTTAGACTGCTGATAGTAATAGATCGTGGTATTCTGATTTAACATTTCATCAATCAAGCAACAGTTCTGAGAACCGCTCTTTGTGAGCCTCCGCACTTACTTAATTCAAGCACAATATAAATAGTAAATATAAGGGCAAATAGAATTTGTGAGCTTCAAGGGCTAAATTGCCAATGTTCATGAGCCCCAGGTAGCCCATACGCTATACTTTGGATCTTCTTATTATGGAGTGTACAAACAGGAGGTATTAATTTCTAGAAGATAATTAAAATTCCTGTTCGTCATTGTTATTTATGTCTCTACAATTGTTTAATTTCATGATCTCATGTTCTCACTTTGAATTAAATTGCTCTAACTTTGTACTGAAGGCAAGATTTGCTGACATTTGTGATTGGAGCTTCTGGTGCAGATGTTATTAATACTGGGGCTGCAGATGGTACAGGTGGCAGGATCAATGTCTGCCTTGTGGTGAAGTGGAAAAGTTTATGTGCATCAGTGGAGGGAAGGAAATAATGAAGTTTGAAGATCGTTGCTTCACCTATACGATCTTCACATTTTCATCGTTAAAGTAGAATTATTTATTGATAAACAGTACAAGCAATAGCAGCTAGATTTTCTTTGCAGGTGGGCTAACTGTCAGAAGAGTGCCATGGTGGCACTTCATGCATGCCAGCCTGATCCCCATCTATTTTCATGGACTGGGCCAAGGTAGGGTTTTGGGGGCTCTTACACTCCTAAAGAGGTATCACTGGGCCTTCCATTGCTTCCCTGGGTCTACCTCTATCCACCTAATGCTTACATGTAAAGAATATTCTGGTAAAACACCAACAAGCTTCTGGCCTCCATGAAACTGCTCTCTAGCAAGACTCAGGAGAGAAAATAAGACCAGATACACTTCAAAGGTTGGTTCAAAAAATAGATAATTTTAGAGGCCTTTGAGGATCATGAATTTATTGTTATCTTAGCCCTATAATGTGTTGGGAATGCAATATGACAGCATCACGCTTGACTCAATTCATTTATATTTTTACTGGCACAGAGCTATTTAACAAAGAAAAGAATCTTGAATCACCTGAGAGACAAATACTCTATTAATAATAGTTTCATTTGTCCTGCAGTTCATTTTTGCTTTCAGCAATATGTTTTGTTTGTTCTGGGATAGGCAAACAGCAAAATGTGCTAAATATGGCATTGCACCACTTGAATTGGCAGTACAGATGTGAAAGTCTAACCCACTATTTGAGAGTTTTGATATGAATATCTGTTGAATAGTCAGAATTGAGAAGGCAGCTATCCAATTGGCCATTTCAATTCTGAAATGAATGTGTCCCAAGTGGCAAAGGTATTAGTAGGTGTAGTACTTATTTGTTAATCATCACAAGAGCATACAGTTTGTTAGAAACATTTACTCTGCCAGCTCACTGGATAATATGTTCACGGAAAATTTATTTACATTCACCCAGTTAATAGCTGTTAAAATAGTACACAAAGGAATTTTATACGACATGTCAAGCAATGTGCTACCACAGGAAATCAAACCTCTAGTTCTGATGAAGAGTTATGCTTGAAATGTTTACATTTCCTTTTCATTACAGATGTTTATTTGACTTGCAGAGTGGTTTTCAGCATTTTCTGTTTTTGGCTGAGATTTCCAGCACCTCCAGGATTTTGTTTCTTGTGTATGGTTTTTAATCTTCATTTTAAACCTTAGCGACTTTCACTTTAAGTTTATGTGCTGCACTAGTGTTGCTGGCTCCTACTGGGCAGGGCTTGCCCAGCCAGTGACAATGTCAAAGCAAATGTACTGCCTTAGAATCATAGAATCACAGAAACGTACAGCACAGAAGGAGAATATTTTGACCCATCACGCCTGTGCCAGCTCTTTAAAAGAGCAGTCGTACTTAGTCCCGCAGCCCCTGCTTTTTGTCTCCAAGTTCCTCAGCCTCAAGTACTGGTCCAACTCCTTTTTAAAATTATTTCCGGAATATGCTTCCACTACCTTTTCAGGTAGAGCGTTCCAGATCCGGACAACTCTCTGTGTAAAAAAAATCTCTTCATCTCCTGTCTAGAACTTTTACCAATGATTTAAGTCTATGACCTCTGGTTATTGATCCACTTGCCTGAAGGAATAACCTTAGCTGATGTCAGCAGCTGGACCTTTTCAGCCGCCGGCCGTAGCCAATCTGGCAGTCTTACTTTGAGCTTACCACCAGCAGTGGGAGATGCATTTATTCGGGTGCAGCAACAAGGCACAAAAAACAATGTAACTGAAGCTGCAACTCAACACTTTCATTTGGATCATTGTGATTGAACCCAGATGTGCTATTAATCGTACAGAAAACAAATGGCTGAAAAGAAAGGTGATAATGGGGAAAAAGAGTAAGGAACATTCAATCAGTTCTCTTATATTGGATCCTGACTTGAACATGCAAGTAAGTGGTGAACAGTAATGGAGGTGTATAAAGGCAAAAAGCCCTGATGCCCGTATATGGAAACCATGGAAAAAGGGGAAGGGATGGAACGACGTTCAAGCAGGTATTGTCTTACAAAGCACTTTGCGCCCAGATCCTTTCCTTTCTTTAACTAGGTGGGAAAAGCAAGACCACCCACTTTGAACAGCCATCTCATTTTCTGTGCTCTTTCTACAGATGTAATACTACAGATGTAGGATAAAAGTGACTGTGAAAATGGTTCAAAAAAGGTTCTGTTTGCACTGCTGTCAGCCTCAGCCTTCTTCACAGATGCTGTAAATGAAGGAAATGGACATTAATGCTTTATGATAGCTTTTAGTCTAATTGAGCTGCATGTAGGTACCAACTGGCCATGAGTCTTCAGTGGTTAGGTTAATGCCTCTTGCAGACTTTGCTGGAGGTTATCTGACCTCCTTATCACAAGTACCCTTTTCTTTGGATCAGGATCACAGTAAACATTGTTTTGAAATCCTTTATAAAATGACTAATGAAAGCTTTAGTGAAAGAACATCCGTTATGTGTCTTTTAACTTGGGACTTTTAGTTGGGAGGAATAAATTGACCTATTACTGGGAGCCCTAGTTTTCTCTCATCCGTGCTTTCTTAGGCGAAAACTATAATAATACCAATGTCTGGAAAGAATGTGTGACTTTGTTGAAGTTTACCAAACATTTACTGATAGGGGTGTTAGAGTCGATTTGCAGCTGGTTCATTGCTTTCTTTTTCAGTTCACACACTATTGAAATTTTGGAAACATTTGAAGTGTTCTGAAGTGAGGAGACAACTGATATTAACCTGAATATAGCTTTTCTTCCCTCATGCCTTTTACAATCACATTATGCATGCAGGTTCCATATCACTATTATAATCTGGGGCTCTGTTTGTATAGTAACATGGAACAGATTTAAATCAGTGCATTTAACCCAGTCTACATCACCTGGGTATATCCAAAACTTTGTGGAGTCCTACTTCCTTTGGGAACATAACAAAATGATCATATTCTCCTGCGTTCAGCACCTGCACTTTGAGAAAATTAGTTGCAATTGAACAGGCAGTTTTGGGTCACTCTGCCTGAATGGTCACAATTACACATGAAGGTGCCAAGTTACAGATGGCCTAGATCTTGAACTATTCCCCAGTCTGATATTAAAGTTGTCTAATCACATTGCTCCATCCTATTGTTCTCATGCCTGAGAGGTTATTACAAATGTGTGGATTTTTGTTTGTTCCATTTATAATCAGAGTTCAGACCATCACTGCTTATCAAAAGTTCAGAGGGGTCCTCGGAGGTTAGATTGCTTTGATGATTTAAATTGTTAATAAATGCATCAATGTAAATCATAGGGACTTTCCGTGAGCTGAGCAGGATATTGGTTTATCCAATTGCCTATAGATTATCTTAACTAACCAATATATGTATGATGAGTAAACTTTTGCAAACAAAATATATTTTTCTTATGGAATGGTGCAACCTTTCAGTCAGCTCAAACTTGCATATGTGAATATATTTGCATTGTTATTGGTATGTTATGTACTCAAGGTGACAAAGGCTATCTGGGCCCATATCAGACCACTTTCCACTGGACTCATCCCCATGTCCCCACTCTTACTTCCCCCACAACCTTCACCTCCTAGGTGGGACAATAAAACCCAGAGATCTGTAGTCAATTCTCCAATCTGTTGTCAAATATTTCTTTGCAACCTCTCAAGGTTAAATCAGCCAAGTCTAGTACACTCTAAACTATTGGTTATTATCCAAAATCATACTTTCTGTCTGCCATGTTCTTGCATCCGACACCATCCTGAAGGACTACATCTCCAGAATGCTGTTCCACAAGTTGATCATTCTCTGAGAAAAATAAACTTTGACATGCCCAAAGTTACTCCCTGCTTTTTTAATTTAGATGGGGGCGGTTCCTAGTTCTACCAGCCCCAAACAATCTACCCACGTGTTAAACTCCAGAAAGCTTGTTATGGAAGGTTAATGCTGGAGCCTATCTTTACTCAGTTTCTCATTTATTGTACAGAGTAAACGGATTACAAACATGTCAAAACCCTCAGTCAAAACCCTCCACCAGTCTCAGTAAGTGTCTGATTATAAGTGCTCAAGTAAGACCCCAATTAACATCTTCCACCTGCATATAAACAAACAATTGACACACAATTAACAGAGTAAAACTTGTATGTTATCGATTCCCATAATTTTGTACACCTAATTCATATCTCCCTTAAATACACACTTCTTCAGCAAATCCACCCCAAGCCATAAAGTTTATGTTGATAACAATGAATTCAGGCCGGGGATCATCCTCATTGCTCTTCTCTGTGCCTTCTGCAGAGCTAAAATGTCCTTCTTCAGGTAGGGAGACCAAAATCAGTTCCCCACACAAGGACTCACCAGAGCTTATTGTCATGGCCCTATTCCCAAATAACACTTACATAAGGGCCACTACAACTCTAGCTGAGGCCCAAATGTGGACTCCTCTTTACTGGCTGTCTTTTCATGCTTTGCCAGCAAAATTGAAATGAGGCTCAAGGCCCAGTATTTGGAGAACATTTGACCTCACCATTTTGGCATGGAAGGCTTGAGCTACATTACACTCCCGCCCAACTACTGCACCCACCATGCTCAAATATAACAGTCATCCAATCAGTTAAGAATTAGGACACTTTCTGTTCATATTGCAATGGAATCTGTGGATGCAAAGCTTGTGTTCTTTATACCCTAACTGTGAGAGAGCACAGAAAATGAGATGGCTGTTCAAAGTGGATGGTCTTGCTTTTCCCACCTAGTTAAAGAAAGGAAAGGATCTGGGCGCAAAGTGCTTTGTAAGACAATAGCTGCTTGAACGTCGCTCCATCCCTTCCCCTTTTTCCATGGTTTCCATATACGGGCATCAGGGCTTTTTGCCTTTATACACCTCCATTACTGTTCACCACTTATTTGCATGTTCAAGTCAGGATCCAATATAAGAGAACTGATTGAATGTTCCTTACTCTTTTTCCCCATTATCACCTGCTGACAATCTGTATTGGAAATCCTGGCACACAGTGGGCATAATTTTTCCAACCATTTAAATTAATTTCCAGTCTTCACTCACAGTGGATCAGACTCCCAGCCTGGAGTGTGAAGTCAGAAAAATGAAGCCTTAGGACTACAGTTTCAGTAAATGAGTCTGTGCTTAGTGGTTACAGTATCTCTCTTACCTTAAATTTCATTATTTCTCAGTACAGGCCTTTGTACTTTCATTTTCTTGCACCTGTGCCTGTATCTCTATGTGTGTGTATATATATATATATATATATATATATATTGAATCGCACCTCCAGGGGTCTCAACCCTTCCAGTATTGAAAAGTGGAGTATAAAATGTCTCATAATTTGACAGATAAATGCATGCATACCATGCAGGGGAAAAACCTAAAGGTTAAGACAACATTGCTGTACCTGTGCTGTACTGCGAGTGCATAGTGAAGGAGAAAACTGACTGTGTAACATTATATCTTTGGGAACTGTGTGTCAGTAAGCAATCAAACACCCTGAAATATACAGTGATAAACATTTCAGTGCTCTAAAACCTGCAGAAGCCAATATCTGGAAAGAGTTGAAGTAACTTTCCAAATATCGAAGTCCCTGAAATTTAATAAAAATGATATATGGCTGTGTATTATCTATTTATGTTGATCAGTGTCACTCTTAGATAAATTGTTGTGGTTTCCAGCATCTGTTTAATACGTCTTTAACTTCAATTTAAACATCTAGTAGATCAGATATAGTTGAAAAAAAAATCTGCTTGGTCTTTATTGCCAAAAAGGTTCATTTTTTTCCTCCAAGCCTTTGTAAATGTGAAATTGATCATGCCGTTGGTTTACAGAGGTATGGATATGGAAGATAAGTCACTTGAATGTGCACATCAGTGTCTTGTTTTGTCAGCTGAACAATTTACTGTGGGTGATCGTGTAGAGATAAGATCAGGACAAGCGCCGTACCATAGACAGGCTAATTACAGTGAAAATGGTCACCAATATTTGAGTTGTGCCCTTAGTATTTTTTTCTAAGTTGCTTTCTTCCACAACTAAAAAAAATTGAACTGAAATCATTCAAATGTTGAGAAGGAGTATTTAACTGAAATTGTGTAGTTACATTTGCTTTCTAGTCTATTCCCTGATTTCATACAGATTTTATTTTTAGGTCACACCAAGCCATCAATTATTTCCAAACCAAGATGGTGCAATGGTGATTGATTCTCAGGCTCATGCTGACTCTAAGTGCAAGGGCAGCTAGAGGTCATTTTTTTTAATGTTGTGCCTTGTAGAATAGACTTACTTTTTAAAACAAGTGTTGGGGTAAGAGACATAGCAGCACAGTGCTGCTGGAGTCAACAGTAAATGACGATGTTTCATGATTTTGATTCATTGGTTAACTCAACTACTTCTTGTCGTTTATTGCATCTCCCAGCAAGTCACAGTTAACGCTTCAACTGGACACCCGCATGGGAGTTTCAGTTTGGCGTTGTAGTCTGGGAGATAGTTGTGCAAGGAGGAGAGAATGTGAGTGAAGCTTTACCAGGAATGTTCTGTATGGATTGATGCATCATTTTGGTATCTCCCTCATAGAGCAGTCGAAGTCAGGCTCCAGGTACAGGGGATTAATAGGAATGCAAATGCCTTCTGTATCACTCTGCCATGCAGTACATGTCCATTGCTACAAAGCATGACTCTCACATTTGCCAGATCATCTGCTCCTTGTTTGATAAGTGATCCTTTTGAGCCTCCAACCTCTTTGATCCACTGCGGCCTCTATTGTCTTTATTGATACTACAGTGTTAGTTGCTTCCCTTTTTCTCTTCTTCTTCCTTGTGTAATCTCTGTGTGAAAGTCAAGACTCAATGCTCTGTCTCCTATTCTTTACATATTCTTTCCCATAATCTCAACTCTTAACTCCCTCAGTGTTCCTTTCCAGCAATAATCTGCAGGCTTTTAAAGCCCAAGTTTGGTGTTACCTAATCATTGCTTCTTAATTTAGGTTAATGATTTACAGGATAAGCTATAGTAGCAAAGTGCTTATGATACTTGACTCAGTGGACTGTACTAATGATTTGGAGACATGGGGCTGGATTTTGTTCTTCCCCCAGGCGTCGGGGTCCATGGTGGCGGGGGGGGGGGCCTGAAGATGCCTCCGGGACAGGGCCGCCACACACCCCGATGCCGGGAGGGCCTAGCCCGATATCACCGGTGGCATTGAGGCCTCATGGTGGCTGCTTGGCAACAGGACCCCCATTTGAATATGTAAATAAATTAAAATGAATGAATAAATGATACATACGCCACCGCCTACTGTCCTGTTGCGATCTTCGGGTTGCTGGCCGGCACTCCCATGCCGTCGACCGGGAAAAGGAGGCGCTACATTGGTGAGGAGGGGGGGAAGAAAGTAAGTTTATCAGTGCGGGAGGGGTGGGAACGGGGTCAAAGTAATATCATGGGTGTAGGGGATGGTGGGAAGAGTTGGAGTTTAAAGTTTATGCAGTTTCTTTTGGGGGGGAAAGGTCAGATGGACAAGGTAAGTATTTTGTGGGGGGAGGGCATATAATTAATTTAATTCTCATGGGGGGGTTGGTGGGAGAGAGGCAGAAGAAATGTCTCTATTTTTATTGAGTCTATATTTAAATGTTTAGATTTCCCAGTAGGGCTGAAAGCCCTTTAAAAATGGTGTCAGTGCCAGTTGCAGGCTGCCGTTTTTTTCGCCTGCCGCCGACAGACGATTCAGCCCAGGATTTCCAATCCCACCACAGTAGCTGCAGAATTTAATAAATTAAGTAAAAATCTGGAATAAAAAGCAAGTATCAGTAATGGTGACCATAAAACTACTGGATTTTGATAAAACCCCATTTGGTTCACTAAGGTCCTCTGAATCTGCAGTCCTTACCAAGTCTGTCCTGTATATAACTCCAGGCCCACAGCAATGTGGTTGATTCTTAACTGCCCTCTGAAATGGGTGAGCAAGCCACTCAGTTGTAGTCATGAAGGTGGCTCACCACCACCTTTTCAAGGGCAATTAGGGAATAGGAAATAAATTCTGGCCTTGCCAGTGACACCCATGTCACATGAATGAATAAATGAAAATTGCTTTGCTTTATTTCCTAGTTTTTTCCATGTTGATGAGGACCTGCACGATGGATTTTGGCTCTATAACAAGGTTGTTCGATTGGAAAAAAGCGGTGATTGGACAGGACAGTGTAACATCAATGTATTGTATTATGGACAGGTATGCAGAGGTTTGTGCCTGATAATTCTCATATAACGTATTTCTGATTTCAGCTCTGTGATCAGGCCAAGTGACTAGAGGAGGGATCAAGGACTGAATTCCCCTGGCATTGTTCTTCCACACTTCCCAGCCAAAAGAATGACAATTGGGAGAACGTTTCTGGAAACTGTACCCTGAGATCCTTTTTTAGCACCATAGAATGTGTGAATGGAGCATCAGCATGGTAGAACATCAAAGTTTCCTGATTCTGCAGGATAAAAGGCTACTTTAATCCAGAGGAGAGCAGTTCAGAGTGCCTGAGAGAAGCTGGTGTCCACGTCGATAAGATCCAAATGTGAATAAAAAGTTTTCATACTTGGAAAATCAACCAAGGTAAGGTTACCCACCATTACACATTCCAAGTAGATGGACAAGGTATGTGCATCTCAGAATATTTCCTCCCACTCAGTTACACATCCGAAGTATTCAGACATTTTGTAAGAATGCTTACTATGCATACCCATACTGCAGTGGAGCACAAATTGCAGCTGTAACTTATACCCGAAACATTAGGCAAACTGAAATCTTAAAAGCGATTCATTTGTTCTTGTGAAGTCACAGAGTCATACGGCACAGAAAGAGGCCATTTGATCCATCGAGTCCATGCCAGTTCTCCATAGAGCAATCCAGTCAGTCCCATTCCCCTGGTCTTTCCACATAGCCCTGTAAGTTTATTTCCCTCACCAGGGAATTGGATAGATACTTGAGGGTTGGGGGGTGGAAAGGCAGGAGAATGGGACTAATTGGATAGTGCTTTCAAAGAGCTGGCCAGGCACAATGGGGCAAATGGTCTCCTTCTGTGCTGTATTATTTTATTATTCTAGTATATGTAAAATATGCAAACATATATTATCATCAAGGGAAAGCATCAGGGTAGTTTAATATGGATAATGGAGAAAAAAAACTTGGCAAACTTACTTTGTCTCCCATAAACATGTGGAACTCTGATTTTCTGGCAGGATGGGCACCTGTGTTGCACCTTCACAGGCAGGGGCATTCGCCTCCCCACCCCCCCACCAACTACCAACCTGCATCCACCACCCCCCACCCCCCCAAATTGTAAAATGACCCATCCTTGGGATTTGAGATGGAGATCAAAGACATAACCAGTCAGTGGATCGAAGCCCTAACGCACTTCCAGGAGTGTGGCAGGATCCCAGCTATTTCAGCCTCAAAGCATAATTTAATGATCTGTAGAATTAAGCGCATTTTTAAAAAGTCCAGTTCATGAAGGAGCATACCTTATTGCATAGTTTCTTAGTGTTGTAGTAAAACTCAACAAACGATGAAATGAATAAATTCTTCAGAAATTCAGTGCTCATTTAGCTCCAGTAATATTTCACCGAGAGTGAAAGCAGTTTTAAATTTCAGTTTCCATTTTAACACTATTATTGCTGGCGAGATTCAGCACTGGAATGTGATTCAAACAAAAGTTAAAACCAAATCCAATCTGTCGTTACTCATCTCAGTCCCTGCTTTACCTGTTAGGAATAAGTCAAGCAGTTCCTCTCTTTCTTTGTCCATCATCAGCTTGTAATCACTACTTTTCTTTTCTGTTGACATTGCCAGGTGGGGTATTCTTCTTTGCACAGGTTTGAGGCTTGTCTATCAGAAAAGCAGTGTTAGCCTTGGGCAGTTTGCATGGGTCCCTTCAAAAGGAAACATCTGAAGCACTTACAAGCCTGCCTCTGACAAAACTCCCTGTTCAAAGGTACTGAGAACCCACAAATCTGAGGGATTCTTTTGAAGCCTAAAACAAGGGTGGTACAGTGGTAGTTTGCGGAATAATTTTTTTCTGACATAAAGCCCTCAGGAAAAACGTTTGTCTGATAGCTTACAATATCATTCTTAACGCCAAAACCGAAGCCTCAGAAGTTGGACAAAAACATTAAATGATCACATGATTTCCGAAATGATACGGATACTATGCAAAAGAACGGAACATGAGATGTGAAGCATAGAGGAGCAGGTGTAGTCAATAGCCATATGTATTGCTTGAGGGAACAAACCTTAAACCCCTACTGGTGGATACCGGGTGTCCTAACAATGTATGTTATCGTGCAGGCAATTGATGAGGCTGGGATTGCAGCAGATAGTCACTTTAATTAGGAACATGTTGGGAATTACTCTTCACTTTGATGCAGAGAAAATTAATGGCACAATTTCCCTGCTTGGCCTATGTTAGCAGAATTTCAAATCTAATAAAGATGAAGTGCACTGGATGTCTTCGTTAGTATTTAATGGCACCTTAATTAAAATATTCCTGCAGTGTTTAAATTTGAAATTGCAATGTTAAAATATTTTTTCTGTGTAATTTGTTTTTTGGGATTGGTCAAATATAAGAATTGATTGTGACTGTAAACAGATAGGAAATATTATGGAATAATTATAACGTGAGGCAGAAGGCACTCGGATACAATGAAAGAAACTCTAGTTCTGAATTGATAACACTTGTGTCACTTTAGTTTTCCTTACAAATGCCTGAATTATTTGGAATGGTCTGTAAATGGTACTTGTATACCAATATCTCATGTATTCAGCTGTATGTCTTCAGATGCCGAGGCCCTAAACTCTTAAATTCTTTCCCTAAAACTCTCTGCCTCTCAACCTCTCCACTTTTAAGATGCTCCTTGAAACCTACCTCTTTCACCAAGCTTTTTGTCATCTGCCCCAATATCGCCTTATGTGATTTGGTGCCAAAGTTTGCTTGATAATGCTCCTGTGAAGAGGCGTGGGATGGCTTGCTATGTTATAGGAACTATATAAATGCTATTTGTTGTTGTTGTTGCTGTAATGACATGGTGAGAAAGAGACTGCTGTCTGTGGTTAGGGCTCCACACAAAATTAGCTTCTTTAAGTTAATTTTAAGGCTAATAAAAGATTTTTTGGCTGACAATATAGTCATTCATAAATTCATATGATCCCTGATAGTCTAGTGTGTGTGGGGAGGGAGGGAAGAGTGAGAGGAGACAAAGAGTGGAAGCCAAGAAGCCATGAGGTAATGATACAACCATTTGACTCTTGGGGACCTGGTGAAGAAGGTAGTAGACAGTCATGTTAGTGATGCTTTGAGTGAATACATTTAGTATAACTTTTAATTTCTGGTATGGTTCAACCAAATGTGGTTGCATTTTTTCAGCAAAATGTTTTACGGCCATTTTGGGTTTTGTTATTTAGAATTTTTAGTCATTGAGAAGAAGTTGGCGAAGTTTCCAACCTGATGATTTTGCATCTCAGTGCAAATTCTACACATTAGTTCCAGCTTAATTACAAACACTTTTGCTGGTGCATAGGGCAATTTCATATTGGTTGTTACAGTTGCTATCAAACATGAGCTGCTCAAGAAAAAAAATTAAATTAAAATTTTGATTCTCTCATTACTTCACTGTGGAGGGTTTAGTAACTAAACAACTATGTTACAATAGGTGAACGTAAATTTGTAAAAAAAAAAATCTTCTGAGCAATCTAAGATGCACCTTTCTGTATTATTCAGCATGCATTCCCGATCAAATGCATTTTGGTGGAGAAAGGTTATATCAAGACAATGTTTGCAAAGCATGGTGATTTGAAAACAGTTATCCAACAGTTTTGGTTCCAAATGCTCCATGGAACTTGCATCCCTTAAAATTTTCATGGTAGAAATGGTCTGGGATGTAGATAATTTAAGGTATGGAATTTTTTGTAGTATAAAAAGCATGCCTGCCCATCGATGGTGAATTTTAAATCAGGCTTCTAATTTATTTATTTAGCGAATGCAAATCCCCAGAGCCAAGCGTTAAACTCAGCAAATGAGGAGGCTAAGGCCTGCCACTTAGTCTGTAGAGGGGACTCTCCTCGGTAATGTGCAGCATTGTTTGTGTCTCTCCACAAATGCATAAGGGGAGGCTGGCTGCACAGGGGCCCTGGCTTGTCCTGATCCTGTTTAGCAAGGATCACTCTTGCCATGGTAGTTCAAAGCCTGCCATTCAACAGATGGGGTTTGTCACAAGGAACTTGTTGGTAGCTTCCCATGTTTCCCATTCCTTGATTCGAAGGATGTCTGCTGGTAGATCTTGCTCAGGAAGATTGCTCCATATGGACAGTAGGTGGATTGAACATGTCATTATGGAATGGTAAGTGAGGTGCAGCATGGATGGTTTCAACCTTGCACTGTGACAGCCCGATTTAAATATGTGTCTCCGCGGTGAGACACTCAGTTGCCCCAATATCCAGTACTGTAAAAAAGGTTGGTGTTGCATTTCCCATATTTAATTCTTTAAACCACACCCTTCCCAACCCACTCCCACCCATCATGTGTTTCAGCTTCTGATAAAGGGTCATTGAGCTGAAACATTATCATTATTTCTCCACATATACTGCTTGACCTGCTGAGCGTTTCTAAGATTGTTGGTTTTTTTGAAATGTATTACTCGGTGTCTGTTTATTTCATGAGTTGTTAGTTTAATGAAATTTCATGGAGTTGCTTGGCCTCCCTATTTACTATAAGAAAAAATAGATTGGTTCCTGGATAACAGCCACATATCCCTCTAAACTGCAAATACACTGGCTACATGCTGTTCCTCTTCGTATTTACACCCCCAATGTGTTGAAATTAATGTTTATAACAGTGTCCCACTCCAGTGATGTCTAACCTCTTGTCACTGAGCATATGGCTTGAAGAGCAGCTCCAGGTTCAAACTGCTCCGTGTCTCCTCTTCCCAGCCTGACCTTAGTCTAAATATGCAACAAGCAATTCCAGGAGAAAATAAAAGAGATTAATGAAGAAAATGACTCGAGCCCTTCTATTGTGTTTACAGAACTGGTGGCAAATTGAAAGCAAAAACACTTCAAACTTCCCACCTCACCAGCTGGTATGTGAGCCAGGCATTGAGACAGCCCTGGGGAGGGAGGAGTTCCTGCTTCCAGTTTGGTTCGAATGTGCTCCCACTGCTGGGCTCATGCACTAAGTGATGAGGCAGCAGACTGAATTACATTTGACTTCTGATGGGGTTAGATGAAGAGCATTGGGAGCAGGCTCATGTGGAGCATAAACTGGCATAGCCCAGTTGTGCCGAGTGGCCTGTGGATGTGCTGTGGGCTCTAAGTCACTATGTGTCTTCATTGCGCTTACACTCCTGAAATGTAGTAGTGTGGCTGGAGTCACTTACTGTACTGACCTGCATTTTCTTCCACCAGTTTTCTCCATGTATATTTACTGAGCAGTCCAGGGTTCCTGCTGTCCTGCCCCTCCATTTGGATGCTGAGAATTGGAAGATGATTCAAGCTTTCCTTTCATGAACTGACAATTTACTGAAAAGCTGCTATTGCCACATGGTGGCCTACATGTGACAGAGCAGGCTCTACCACAACAAAGGTAATTATCAAGGTTTCATTTTGAGTCCTATTTTCTTCTCAGTTCTGACTTGTAAATCATATTTAAATGTGATCACAGGAGTCTCACTAAAATCTAATGTAAATGGCGTGATCAATGGGGAACAGTGCAGTTGCCAAGACTAACAATTCACTTTCGAGTCACGTCATTTTGTGGAAATTAATCATTTAAATGCTTTTGAGCCATATGGTAAATTTAAACATATATCTATTTATGGGGTATGAATTAATTTAGGTGGCACTAAGTGGGTGATAATGAATCAGCAGCCCGTTTTATCAAGTGGACTGTAAAATGGGTTACCAATTTCTTAGCATCTGATCTGTTCTGCTGATCAAGATGAATTTTTGCCCCTTTACATTTATGTTTCTTGTGTGAATTGTGAGTTTTGAAGAAAACAAAGATTGCAATACTCCTTCATGAATCGCGAGTATTGGCAATGCTCACTGACGAACAGTTCCATGTAATAACATTCTATTCCAAAGAAAGAAGTTTGTCATTTTGATCGATTCACTGGCTGCTTTATTTCATTAGTTGCATGAAGCATTATTGTAAGAAAACAAAGCTTTGCCAGCATGATACTTATCCAAAAAATGTGAAATTGTTCTGTAAATATGTTGGACATTATGTATAATTATGATTCTGCTTGACCTCAAAAATATTAAATGATATACAATTCATTGATTAATAGTGAGACTTGGATTTGCCCCTCACTTCAAAAGGTTGGATATCCTTGCACTATCCCCAGAACCTCAAAACTGTGTAACTCCTGGTCTCCCACAGTCTTTCAATCCTTTTAAAATCTTCAAGCTTTTAAAATACAAATGTAACTTTTCTTAATTATTATTTATTTAGGTGAAGTCAGAGTATCTTCCCTTGACATCAAAACAGCATTTGACTGAGCCTGGCACTAAAGACCTCAAGCAAAACTGAGGCCAGTGGGAGTCAAAGGGAAAACCCTTGTGTGGCTGGGAACAAAGGTGGCGCACTGAAAGATGATTGTGGTTTTCAGAGGCTAATCATTCCAGCCCTAGGGTGTTGATGGAGGAACAGATCAGAGAAACAGCCTCGTTCCAATCATCTTCAGTGTTTCATTAATGATCTTTCCTTCGTCATAAGGTTGGGAGTGAGGCTGTTCATTGACCATACCACAGTGTTTAACTCCATTCATAATTTATTTGATAATGAAGCAACCCATGCCATTCTACAGCAGGCCTTGTACAATATCCAGGCTTGTGCTAAGAAATGGCAGGTGAGATTCACCTCACATAAGTACCAGGCAATGAGCATATCAAATGAAAAAGCTCAGCCGTCTTCCTCTGATCTTCAGCAACAAACTATCGCCAAGTGCCCCACTATGGGGGTGATCTTTGACCAGAGCTTAACTGGACCATATTAACACTGTTGCTACAAAAGAGCAAGGTACAAGTGCCTCATCTCCTGACCTTTCAAAGCCTCTCCACCATTTACAAGGCTGAAGTCAGGAGTGTGATGGAATACTCACTACTTACCTGGATGCATGCTGCTGCAATATCATTCAAGAAAATTGACACCGTGTAGGATAGAGCAGTTTTATTGATTTGTGCTCTTTCCACTGCAGTCAGATAGCCACCCCTGCATCACTGGGTAATAGGCCTACATCTTATTCTGTATAAGATGCGTCACAGCAATTCACCAAGGTTGCTTTGACAGCACCTCATTCTCCTGCAGCCTTCCGCACTAAGGACAAGAGCAGCAACATCATCCAAGTACCCTTCCAAGCTGCACATCATCCTGATTTAGACATCATTGCCGTCTTTGAATTCCCTACCTTGTAATATTGTAGGAGCACTGTCACTACAAGGGGAACAAGCATTTAAGGAAAAGGTCTGCCATCCCTTCTCAGGACAACTAGAGACAGGCAATTGGCCGTATGTGTGGTCTTGTCACTATTGCTCACATCGGAACGACAAATTTAAAAAAAAATTTGCCGCATGGCTGGAATTTTACCCTAGGTGGACGGAAGCCAGCCACCAACTGAAAAGTTGGTGGTGAACCCGCATCTGCCTCGCCTGGGGATCCGATCCGTATTTTGTAGGTCCCCGGGCTTCAATTGGTGTGAGGCGGGACTTCCATCTGCTCTTAGTGCCAGCAGCGCCACCTTAAACGGTGGCCACTGCTGGGACTGCAGCCCAACATGACTAGAAGATGCCTGCGAACCGGGAAGGAAAGTAAGTTTTGGTTGCCTTGCCGGGGGTAATTGGTCAGGCCCCAGTGAGGCAAGGGTGGTCTATTGGGAGGAAGGGGGGGGGGGAGCACGTGTTGGGTCTTGGGGGTGGTTAATGTAGCAGGGGTGGCCCTCCATCGGGCACAGGGTGCTCGACCATGAGGGCCACCCCAGGACGCTCGGAAGCTGCCTGGTTTCATTAGGCGGCTTTTCCCAGCTCCAGGATACCCGCTTGCCACGCATAAAATCGTTAAGTGGCCACTTAAGGGCTTTGATTGGCCTGGGGCGGGTGGGCCATTTTTGGTCACCGCCGCCCTGCGTAAAGTGGCGGCGGAGGCGGGAGTGGGTTGGGAAGGTCTCATGATGCCTCTCCCTCCATTTTATGTCACCACCACCCCCACCCCCCCCCCCCCCAACCATCATCCCGCTTGTCGGGGTGGAGTAAAATTACGGCCCATGTTTTTATTTTTTTCAACCTTGGTGGTGTCTTATCCTTGACTCTTTGCCATAGTTTCTCAAAAAGAAATGCCTTCTTAAAAGTCCCTTGCAACACTTCAGATTTTTATCCAAACTCTAAGCACCGTTCTGAAATCTGCCCAGAGCAGTTTTGTTATATGTGTTGTATCACCGTATGACCTCTTCAGTTTCTTTTACGAATGAAATTATGCAGACATTCTCCTACCTGTCTTCCATAATTTTGGAAAAGGAACCATCTAAAACCCAAAAAAATGGAACAAGTGCTAAAAGCAATGATAAAAACCTATGACTAAGTTCAGGAGAAACTGTGGAGAAATTTTGATTGACTTCCGAAGGTAAACAAACTAGATCTAAGAGATGGCCCTTTCACATGATGTACACTAGACATAATTAACTACAACCATTATCCTTCCCACATATCCTGATTTGCTTAAGAACGTGATTGTATAGGATCAGAAAGGACCACTTTCATTCATTGGGCAGGTCCCAAAGAGTCACAGAATTCTTCATATTGTTATGATCCTGTAGTTTTTTTTTTCCTTTGGGAATATACAATGTGCCTTTAAGGCTTGAAAAGGATCAGTACTGCTTTAAGAACCAGCAAGCCTCAGGAGTTGGAGAAAGTGCAATTTTGGTTGTCTTTAGATATAGTCATTTGGAGACTGTGATTCAAAGGCTACATTCTCATTACCTTGGATACAGCCACTTGGACTGAGCTTAAAGCGATACATTTGTTACAATTCAATTTTGAACTGGCTTTTTAGTTGAAGACAGTCTGTTCTAACAAGAACACAGACAGACAGCTGGTGTTAGCACCTGAAAGAAGAGCTCTCAGCCATTTAAACTGAAGGAAGAGAATTTAATCTGTTTAATTATTATCTCTCAAAATTCTAAAAAAGTCAAGCCAATATAGAGATCTCTGATAATTTAAACTGAAGGAAGGGAAGTTAGACTGTGACAATCTTTTATCCCTCAAAAAACCCTGAAGTCAGATTGATTCTATTGAAAGTATTTGCAAGTTGTTAATTGTTGCAATCCATCGTTGAAGAAGGAAAGCATCACTTCCTGCTGGAATTAGGCTACAGACTGTTCTACAGTTGAAGAACCTTTTTTTCCCCCCCATCGGACGGCTGTGTGGACTTCAAGCAACATTGGACTGTAATTTTGCAAGGACTCTAACTTTTTTTATTTTAAATGTTTTTATATCTTCATAGTGTTTAAGAATTTAGTTTTTTTTAATTAAACAGTTAATTTGTTGATTTAAAGACACCTAGTTTGGTTTGCCTCATTCGGGAGTTAATAGATGGTACAATTTTGCTGGGTCCTTCTTTAACTTGGAAAGTTTAAAATGATATGTTAGGCGATCTGTGGCAGGACAGGATTGAATTAACAGTGCGTTTCTCCCACCACAATCAGAATCATTTATTTTGATTGGGGGCTTTGACTGGAGTGGTCGGTCATAACAATGTACATTATCTCTGATGTTCTTCATTAGCCCTATCAGCCAAAAAATTACCAAACATCCTCTTAAAATTGATAATATCCCCTGATTCCATTTTCTTTTCTGGGTCAGATATCCTTTATCCTTCTCTACTTGAAGAAGTTATAATCTATATGTAAGCTTGATCTCAAGCTTGGTTCGTCATTATGTTGCTTTACCTGTTATCGTTTGCGAACAACAATTACAGTTGGCATCAATGTGATTGTACCAAAAAAGGGTGAAATTCCATTCCTGCTCACTCCCCAACAACTTCTATTGGTAATTGCATTTGTGTAAATAATGGGTGAGGATAGTTGCTGGCAGACTCACACATGAAGAAAACCAACTTTGGTGAAGTATCAGAAGGGAACTGGCCACATGGCAATGTGGCACAATGAGTCAGTATGTTCAAGAGATTATGGGGAGAAAATTAGTGGGAGTGCAGCTAATTGATAGAGTGGGGAATGGATGTGTACTCTAATTCATATATATCATTACTACTTTCAGAATCATTCACCAACAACATAATGATTTACCATAAATTAACATCTTATGACAATGTAGCCACAACATTTTAAACAAATCCATCCACAGAAAGTTCTCAACTAAATAAAAAATACCCCTTGATTATCATCCCACTCTACCTGTAACATTACCACAATGACATGTAATGGTGTGATAATTCTATCACTGGCTTTTGATATTGTGACCTTGGTTTCTAAAATAAGGATTGTGAAATTCTAAGTGACCACCCTGATGATGGCAGCCTCGAATAGAATCGATGAACATCAAACTGATATAAGCTGATTGAAATACTATTCAAAGAGCCTTGTAAAGATTAACATTTTATTGTGATTTAGGATATGAAGATTTAATGTATTTACATAAAATTGTTATGAATGCTGGACTTTGTAACATGATTATGTTTTGAAAAACTGATCTTTTTTAAAAGTTTAAGATGGAGTCAGAGAAGTCAGGTGACCTCACACTAACTCTGCTTAAGGACAAGCCAGAAATCATGGTTACTAGGATAACAAGGATCCCGGAACAAAGACTTTGACCCAAACTTTCAGATCGTGCACAAGAAATCAGCGATTCTGAGAATGCAAATGTGCATGGCAGCTGCTAACGCCGGGAAACAATAGAAAGCCGGGGTGGCTTTGTGGAAGCTAGACTTGTGGAGTTTGCATATTGGAAAAGTACAATGGACTTTTGATTCCAGATAAATTTAACAGACCCTCTAAAGGCCGACGGGTGGGTAGGTGGCAGGCAACCAGCCTGCTTTCAGGAGGTGGGTTGGGCAATTAAACATTATAATGAGGCTGCATGCTTCATTATATTTAACCTACCTTCCAGGTTTAACTGTGAGTCTTGGAAAACCAGGCAGTTAAAGAGAGGTGATGACTGCTTTGTAGAAAAGGTAAGCACCTTTCCAGCACTGCTTGTGGGACAAGAGGAGCAGGAGTGCTTCCTCTCACCCATCAACCTAATGTTAACTCTGCTTCTCTCTCCACAGATGCAGCCTGACCTGCTGAGTATTTCCAGCACTTTTTGTTTTTATTCCAGATTTCCAGCATCTGCAGTATTTTGCTTTTATTAACCTAATCTTCTTCCCTGCCTGCCAATGAATCCCCCGATCCAAAGAAGCCCCACTCCCCGGTATCGGAGCTACCTCCCCCACCTTGGATTGAGCATTGGAACACCCCCTCCCCACCATCAAATTGGGGATCAGCCCCCACCATTACCCTGGGATTGGTGAACCAACTCCATCCATGGATCGCACACCACCACCCCCCCCACCTCCACCACAGTCAGACCACTACCCACCCCCCCCACCCCCCAACCCCAAGATTACGACCCACGCTCCCACGAAACCAGCTGCAGGCTCCCTCTCAGTTCCTAGCCTGAAGTCTCCTCTGGAGCATTCCCTTCCCAATAGAGACCAAGCCTGTCAATCACGCTGGCTTTCAAAGAACAAAGAACAAAGAAAATTACAGCACAGGAACAGGCCCTTCGGCCCTCCAAACCTGCGCTGATCCAGATCCTCTATCTAAACATGTCGCCTATTTTCTAAGGGTCTGTATCTCTTTGCTTCCTGCCCATTCATGTATCTGTCTAGATACATCTTAAAAGACGCTATTGTGCCCGCGTCTACCACCTCCGCTGGCAACGCGTTCCAGGCACCCACCACCCTCTGCGTAAAGAACTTTCTACGCATATCCCCCTTAAACTTTTCCCCTCTCACTTTGAACTCGTGACCCCTAGTAATTGAATCCCCCACTCTGGGAAAAAGCTTCTTGCTATCCACCCTGGCTATACCTCTCATGATTTTGTACACCTCAATCAGGTCCCCCCTCAACCTCCGTCTTTCTAATGAAAATAATCCTAATCTACTCAACCTCTCTTCATAGCTAGCGCCCTCCATACCAGGCAACATCCTGGTGAACCTCCTCTGCACCCTCTCCAAAACATCTACATCCTTTTGGTAATGTGGCGACCAGAACTGCACGCAGTATTCCAAATATGGCCGAACCAAAGTCTTATACAACTGTAACATGACCTGCCAACTCTTGTACTCAATACCCCGTCCGATGAAGGAAAGCATGCCGTATGCCTTCTTGACCACTCTATTTACCTGCGTTGCCACCTTCAGGGAACAATGGACCTGAACACCCAAATCTCTCTGTACATCAATTTTCCCCAGGACCTTTCCATTTACTGTATAGTTCACTCTTGAATTGGATCTTCCAAAATGCATCACCTCGCATTTGCCCTGATTGAACTCCATCTGCCATTTCTCTGCCCAACTCTAGTTCACTCTTGAATTGGATCTTCCAAAATGCATCACCTCGCATTTGCCCTGATTGAACTCCATCTGCCATTTCTCTGCCCAACTCTCCAATCTATCTATATTCTGCTGTATTCTCTGACAGTCCCCTTCACTATCTCCACCAATCTTAGTGTCGTCTGCAAACTTTCTAATCAGACCACCTATACTTTCCTCCAAATCATTTATGTATATCACAAACAACAGTGGTCCCAGCACGGATCCCTTTGGAACACCACTGGTCACACGTCTCCATTTTGAGAAACTCCCTTCCACTACTACTCTCTGTCTCCTGTTGCCCAACCAGTTCTTTATCCATCTAGCTAGTACACCCTGGACCCCATGCGACTTCACTTTCTCCATCAGCCTACCATGGGGAACCTTATCAAATGCCTTACTGAAGTCCATGTATATGACATCTACAGCCCTTCCCTCATCAATCGACTTTGTCACTTCCTCAAAGAATTCTATTAAGTTGGTAAGACATGACCTTCCCTGCACAAAACCATGTTGCCTATCACTGATAAGCTCATTTTCTTCCAAATGGGAATAGATCCTATTCCTCAGTATCTTCTCCAGCAGCTTCCCTACCACTGACGTCAGGCTCACCGGTCTATAATTACCTGGATTTTTCCTGCTACCCTTCTTAAACAAGGGGACAACATTAGCAATTCTCCAGTCCTCCGGGACCTCACCAGTGTTTAAGGATGCTGCAAAGATATCTGTTAAGGCCCCAGCTATTTCGTCTCTCGCTTCCCACAGTAACCTGGGATAGATCCCATCCGGACCTGGGGACTTGTCCACCTTAATGCCTTTTAGAATACCCAACACTTCCTCCCTCCTTATGCCGACTTGACCTAGAGTAATCAAACATCTGTCCCTAACCTCAACATCCGTCATGCCCCTCTCCTCGGTGAATACCGATGCAAAATACTCGTTTAAAATCTCACCCATTTTCTCTGACTCCACGCATAACTTTCCTCCTTTGTCCTTGAGTGGGCCAATCCTTTCTCTAGTTACCCTCTTGCTCCTTATATATGAATAAAAGGCTTTGGGATTTTCCTTAACCCTGTTTGCTAAAGATATTTCATGACCCCTTTTAGCCCTCTTAATTCCTCGTTTCAGATTGGTCCTACATTCCCGATATTCTTTCAAAGCTTTGTCTTTCTTCAGCCTCCTAGACATTATGTATGCTTCCTTTTTCCTCTTAGCTAGTCTCACAATTTCGCCTGTCATCCATGGTTCCCTAATCTTGCCATTTCTATCTCTCGTTTTCACAGGAACATGTCTCTCCTGCACGCTAATCAACCTCTCTTTAAAAGCCTCCCACATATCAAATGTGGATTTACCTTCAAACAGCTGCTCCCAATCTACATTCCCCAGCTCCTGCCGAATTTTGGTATAGTTGGCCTTCCCCCAATTTAGCACTCTTCCTTTAGGACCACTCTCGTCTTTGTCCATGAGTATTCTAAAACTTATGGAATTGTGATCACTATTCCCAAAGTAGTCCCCTACTGAAACTTCAACCACCTGGCCGGGCTCATTCCCCAACACCAGGTCCAGTATGGCCCCTTCCCAAGTTGGACTATTTACATACTGCTCTAGAAAACCCTCCTGGATGCTCCTTACAAATTCTGCTCCATCTAGACCTCTAACACTAAATGAATCCCAGTCAATGTTGGGAAAATTAAAATCTCCTATTACCACCACCCTGTTGCTCCTACATCTTTCCATAATCTGTTTACATATTTGTACCTCTATCTCACGCTCGCTGTTGGGAGGCCTGTAGTACAGCCCCAACGTTGTTACCGCACCCTTCCTATTTCTGAGTTCTGCCCATATTGCCTCACTGCTCGAGTCCTCCATAGTGCCCTCCTTCAGCACAGCTGTGGTATCCTCTTTGACCAGTAATGTAACTCCTCCACCCCTTTTACCTCCCTCTCTATCCCGCCTGAAGCATCGATATGCTGGGATATTTAGTTGCCAATCATGCCCTTCCCTCAACCAAGTCTCAGTAATAGCAATAACATCATACTCCCAGGTACTAATCCAAGCCCTAAGTTCATCTGCCTGACCTACAACACTTCTTGCATTAAAACAAATGCACCTCAGACCACCAGTCCCTTTGCGTACATCATCTGCTCCCTGCCTACTCTTTCCCTTCGTCACGCTGACTTCATTATCTAGTTCCTTACAGGCTTTAGTTACTACCTCCTTACTGTCCACTGACCTCCTCATTTGGTTCCCATCCCCCTGCCACATTAGTTTAAACTGTGGGGAACCTGATTGAATAAAAAGACTCACGGTGCAGAGTCAAAACTCTTCCCGCCTAACATCCCCTCCCCCTCCACCCCCCCACCACCAACTGCTCACAAGACCCACCTCAGTAAATATCAAGGCCATTTGTCTTCGGCCTCTGCCACAAACAACATACTCTTGCCAGCGATTCCATATTGTACCATAAAACAAAGTACAAAGGGCATGTGTGCAGAACAGTTTTGAGCAGAGCACTCGGAAGCACAACCCTTGGCCCAGAGCTAAAGCTAAAAATGACTCGAGATCAGTTCTTGCAAGTAGAGGTAGATGAAAGAAAGGCACCTTATCATTCAGTATTGAACATAAAGATAATTGGACTGCTTATGGAATAACCAGTGGAGATCCTTAGAGAATATCTAAAGTGGTAACAGATGTCCTACCATTACTTACTTACATTTTAAAGTGCTGGTCAAAAATATTGGCACCTTGGTTAGATCAGTACGCTCTTTTTAAAAGAGAAATGAAAACCAAGGTGGAGAGTTGAGGTCAAAAGTTCAGGAAAGCACCATGGTTGAAAGCATTAGAGAGTAGGTGAAGCAAATCAGAAAATAATGATTAAATAGTGCCAAGCTTAGCTTTTAAAAACCTGAAGATTATAATAGGGAAGACTAAAAGTGATTAAGAAGTTCCATAGTTTTTAAGTGCCTGGATAGAATGATAGAGTTGGAGACTGTGTGAGGCGTTTGATTTCAAAGCTATAGCAATGTAGTGGGGAGGAAGAGTGTGCAAGACACATAATGGGAGTTTTGAAAGAACAAGAAATGAATGTTCAGAGGATTACTGACAATAGATACGAAAAGACAAGAAGGTTCATGACAAGGAGAGAGATTGCAGAGTGAGTTAGCGGTGTGAGAAGTTTCAGTTCTCTGATGGTAGTCTTTTTCTTGTACCTAGAGCAAAAAGAGCTCTGTAGAGTTAAAAGCAAAAGAGTTAGAAGATGAGTTACCAACTATTAACATATTGGTTTAAGAGGAAACTGGATACTTATGAGCATTGCTTTGGTAGGAGGCCATATTATGTTAATTCATTTGAAGTTTAATGATGCCAGACCTTATCAAATTTCCAAAGCAATGACCAATTACACACCAAAATGTTCAAGAGCAGCATACTAGAGGTGCTTCAGATAGACAACACCATGACCATTGGAACAGCTCTGTTGAAAACTGTTCTGGCAATTAATGGCTTGACTAGAACTTTGGATGGTGCATCATTATGAAAAGTTCACACAAGCTTTCATTATTTAAGTGAATAGAAATGCAATGGTAATAGGATGACGATTAGAAAGGCAAAAGGATTATTTTTTTGCAGATCTACGACAGGACTTGTTGAAGTCAACAATCTCCACATTATATCTGCAGACTGTACAGTGTACTGTACCACTGGATTGGCATGAGCTTGATAATCAAGTAATGTGGATATTTCTGCTAGTTTGCAAAAAAAATTATATAATCAAGATGTTATTTCAGTAAATTTCCAGATTCGTCAATCCCTGGCGGTTCTGAATTAGGTGATCTCAGCAGAGCAGCCTCAATGTTCTCAGGAAAGTGAGGAAAGAAAAAAATCTGCAACAGATTTTTGCTGCTACTCAGAGGTGCTCACTGGAATGTATTTGTGAAGCAAGGTTGCTTGATAGCAGAATTGCCCTCTAAAGAAATACATATGCTTAGTAGTTTGCTACATTCAGGGCTGGACTTTCCTCCACAAGTGGGTGGAATTGCGGCTGCCTATTGCAGCCTCCTGCCCCACGTTCTATTTCCCTTATCCCTCCCCTTGCCTGAACTGCTGCCAAACACCCCTTTCCCACTTGCCACATGTATATGTTAATGGAGTCCCTCTCCGTGTTTGACCACAACAGGTTTATTTCTTTTTTTAAGTGGATATATTTTCCAATTCAGTAAGTATTTAACTAGTTACATACTAGGATCATAAAAGAGCCAATTAGATAGGTTTTCTTGAGTTTAACAAAGAAAGAAGTTAGGTTTATTGTACTAAAACCAATCTAAGTAAAATAATAAACTACGCGCTGACTTTCACACACACACACATACACATACACACAGACAAATAGGTTACAGAGTGGGGAAGGATAGATTGGTCGAACTAGAGTTCACAAAATTATAAAAGGGTATACAGTCTGTGGAGGTTGGTGACTCAGCTGGCTTCAGGCTGAATTCGGTGGTCCTGAGGCTTCTGGTTTGACAGCTGATTTGGTGGTTCTCCTGGAGACAGCAATGCAGATGACGTCCTTCAAGGGGTCTCTGTCTGCAGTAATGAAAGGCCTTGGCAGTTACAGCCAGCAGGTGGAGTTTGAAGCTTGCAAGCTGGGTTGGAGAAAGAGGGAGGAGGGACCCCCCCCCCCACTTGGGTCTTCTCTTGTCAGTGTCTAGTTGCTTGTCTGGTTGCTGCAGAAAAAACAACAGCTTAAGCATACAGAGGGTGGGCCTATCACATGACCATTACCCAGTGATTCAAACATGGCGGCTTACCAGTGGTTATTCCCTCTTGCAACTTAATCAGTCCAGGTCTAGGAATTCCCTTCTCACAACCAGGGTCCCATTGTTCAAATGATTAGGTTTGAGTAGTTCATCTCCACCAGTTTAATATCCAAGTGATGGCCTTGATTTGCTAATGGGAGCAGGATAGGCAGTTCATTCAGATTCCCCAGGTCATTGTTCTTGAGGGGACTGGGCAGGCAATTTGTCTCCAACTCAATGCATTGGAAGGTGGAGTATAGTGATGCAAATTGGGGTGGCCATCTTAGCTGCTAGTAGAGTCACCTTTTATCTGTTTCCTTTTATCTTACATTTAATTCAGCTTTCTAGCAGGTGGATTTAAAAAATCATCATTTGACATAACGTGTTTTCGTGACAGTAAGATCAAAAATTTGTCTCACTGTTTGCTATGTTTGGCAAATGAGAGAGTGACTAAAGAGAGATTGATGGGCTGATGGCCTTTTTTTGCCCTTCTTGTACTTCGCTGTTAAATATCTATCTCTACGTTCTGCAACAACACCTTCCAATGTAATATGGGTGAAATAGTGGGTAGTGAAATGCAAGACCAGTACAGGGCTACCAAAATATTACTTCGGCTGCAAAGAGAAAATTGACCATATTGTTCATTTGTTAAACAAGGAGAACACGCTCATTGGCTTTGGTATCAGTAAGGTTTCCCACTATTGATTGCAATTCAAAGATTCCTGCTGGAAAGTGTATGCGTGTGGGCATTTGGCAGAAGGATGACTTGGTTGTGGTGTCCCGCCCTTCAAAGTCAAATCGCTTGCTGACAAATACTGTCATTTTTTTTTTATTCATTCATGGAATGTGGGCGTCGTTGGCTAGGCCAGCATTTGTTGCCCATCCCTAATTGCTCTTGAGAAGTTGGTGGTGAGCTGCCGTCTTGAACCGCAGCAGTCCATGTGGGGTATGGCCACCCACAGTGCTGTTAGGAAGGGAGTTCCAGGATTTTGACCCAACGACAGTGAAGGAACGGCGATATAGTTCCCAGTTGTAGATGGTGGACAGGCTTTGGGGAGTCAGGAGGTGAGTTACTTGCCGCAGGATTCCTAGCCTCTGACCTGCTCTTGTAGCCACGGTATTTATATGGCTACTCCAGTTCAGTTTCTTGTCAATGGTAATCCCCAGGATGTTGATAGTGGGGGATTCAGCGATGGTAATGCCATTGAATGTCAAGGTGTCATGGTCCTGTAATTTTTTTTCAGAATATGCAGTTTGCCTTTAAGGTTTGCAGAGGATCAGTATTGCTTTAAGAGCCAGCAAGCCCTTGGAGTTATAGGAAGGTGCATTTTTGTTGCCTTAGAAACAGCCATTTGGAGACTGTGATTCAAAGGATGCATTCTTGTTGCCATAGAAACAGCCACTGGGAGTGAGCCTGATGTGATACATTTGTTACAATTCAGTTTTGAACTGGCTTATGAGTTGAAGACAGTTTGTCCTAACAGAACACACAGATAGAAGACACAGCTGTGGTGTTCAGACACCTGAAAAAGAGCTCTCAAACCATTTAAACTGAAGGAATAGGATTTTTGTCTGTGTTATTATTATCTCTCAAAATTCTAAGAGAAAATCAAGGCCAAAACAGAGATCTCTGGTAATTTAAACCGAAGGAAGGGAAGTTAGACTATGACAATCTTTAATCCCTCAAAAACTCTAAAGTCAGATTGATTCTGTTGAAAGTGTTTGCAAGTCGTTAATTGTTGAAATTCACTGGAGAAGGAAAGCAACATCCTGTGAGGACTTCGAGCAACATCCTGTGAGGACTTCGAACAACATTCTGCGGGGCCCTCATGCAACTGTAAATTTGCAAGGACTCTAATGTTTCTATTTTTAAATGTTCATAGTGTTCAAGAATTTAGTTCTTCTAATTAAAGAGTTAATTTATTGATTTAAAGACACCTGGTTTGGTTAGCCTCATTCGGGGTTTAATAGATGGTACAATTTGGCTGGGTCTTTCTTTAATTTGGAAAGTTTTTAAATGATATGTTAGCTGATCTGTGGAACGCCAGGATTGAATTAGCAGTGCATTGGTCCCACTGCAGTCAGAATCGTATATTTTGATTGGGGGCTTTGACAGGAGCGGTCAGTCGTAACAAAGGGGAGATGGTTAGATTCTCTCTTGTTGGAGATAGTTATTGCCTGACACCTGTGTGGCGTGAATGTTACTTGCCACTTATCAGCCCAAGCCTGGATGTTGTCCAGCTCTTGTTGCATTTCTACACGGAATGCTTCGGTATCTGAGGAGTCGCGGATGGTGCTGAACATATGCAATCATCGTTACCTATGAAAACCTGCCAATTGAGTGAGATACCATAAGGTGGTCAGCACCCAAAGAACTGTAATCCAGGATGAATCAACTTCTTCAGAAGAGAATAAAACCATGAAGGTACTTAAATTTTTTTTTAAAGATCCTGAGAAATATAATGCATAATTTAGTAGTTTCTCTGGGACTCTATGTTATACCCTACCTTGTGTCAGCCGTGGCTCAGTTGGTAGTGCTGTCACCTTTGACTTAGAAGGTTTTTGGTTCAAGTCCCACTCTAGGACCTGAGCATTTAAAATAAAATAATCAAGGCAGGCATTCCAGTGCTATCTTTCAGATGAGGTGTTAAACTAAGGCCATGGCTGCATCTTCTGGTGGACGTAAAAGATCACATGGCCCTTTTGTGAAGAAGAACAGGGGAGTTATCCCCGGTGTCCTGGCCAATAGTTATGCCTCAATCAACATCACAAAAGCAGATTATCTGCTCATTATCACATTGCTGTTTGCGGGAGCTTGCTGTGTGCAAATTGCCTATTGCATTACCTAAATTACAAAAGTGGCTCCACTTCATAAAGTACTTCACTGGCTGTAAATCGCTTTGGGATCTTCTGTGCGTGCGAAAGTTGCTATTTAAATGCAAGTTTTGCATTCTATCTTTTTATTGACTGCTCACTCTCATGCTGTCAGCATGTAAGTGGATGGCAGCTATGAAACCAGACTGGTTTGTGGATTGGGTCCAGGAGGTTAACTGTAGTGAAGGGAGATGGGTGGAGTGATTTGCTCTGTTTGGAAAGGCTCAAATGATAGTGTGACTAAGCAGTGGTAAAGGTCATCACCCATATTGTGGAAATACTGAGGCACCTTCTGCCAAACCCATCAATAGGCCTCTCCTCTAGCTCAAATTGTATTAAAGAAAGGAAATTCTCTTTTCTTAGCAGTACCGTGCTAATTGTTTAAATAACTATTCAATACAATACGGCTGATTTTCCTTGGCCCTCTCTGTCCAGGCATTAAATGTGAGCAGTGTACCTCAAGTGCACACCGGCAGAATTTTGTTGAGGTGGTGGTGGCTCCAATAGTGGGCCATAAAACCGGGGTCAACCCCATCTTGCCGATTCCAGGAGCCCTGACCTGATTCTGTGACAGGGAATTAACTGCCTGGCATTGGGGATTCCATGCCTTTAAGGGCAGAGAGCCCACCTTCAAGAGCTGCTGCCAACTGGAGGGCTGGCAGATCTTCAGTTCTAGCAGCACCAATGGGAGCAGTGGTCACTGCTGGGACTGCACCCGGCCTGGAGCAGTATCATGGACGCCGCCCTGGAACCCAGGTGAGTGGGGTTGGATCGCCAGGGCCAGTCAGGCAGGCCTCAGTGAGGGGGGTGGGGAATGTTGGTGAGGGCAAGGCAGGGTTTTTCTGCAGGGGTGGCCCTTGCTGTCGGGGGTGCCGTCAATGGGCCACAGGGTGCCCGATTAAGAGCCCCCCCCCCCAACCCCCGAGCCCACAAGGAGGCCGCCAGCTTTAACTGGACAGACGCCCCAAGCGGCAGAGGGCCCCCCGCTGCTGGTAGAATGCCAACGATGGCAGGAAGAGGCCCTTAAGTGGCCTTTAATTGGCCTCTGGACAGGACGGCCATACTCGACCTTGCCCACCCCTGATAAAATTGCATGGTATTGGGAAGGCGACGGGCCCTCCAGCCTCCATCCCACCTTCAGTCGCCATTTCACTGCCCCTGCTGCCTTCCAGCCCATTCCTAGGCAGTGAGTAAAATTCATCCCAAGGTCTGTCCAGCTCCAGGGCCACCTGGATTTCCTGGCCTAGGCAACATAAGTGGCCTGGGACCAGCTCCAATATGGACCTGACCCCAGGTGGGCCCTGAACTGTTGGTAGAGACAGGAGCAGCTCAGGTCTTGGTTATTGGAGCCTTTTGGCTACCATTGGAGATCAGCAGCCAGAAGGTCCAAGCACTCGGGAGAGGTCTAAAAACAATTAAAATTTGTCAACCTCTGGTTCATTAGATTGCTGCTGATGAACACTGCATTTGGCAGGATAAAGTGCAGCCCCTCCATCCTCTAATTACATGGTTCCATTTGGTCTGCTCCTTCAATACCGTCTTTACAGAAATGCCCGAGGAATTTCAGGGTAGCTTTTAAAAGGTTCAGTGCAGGCAATCTGGGTTACCATCCCTTTTTCCTGGTTCTTGTGCTCACTGAACACTCCATTTCCAAGTACGAGTGTTGAGAAAATCAGCTCTGATAGAATTATTGCACAAAGTGTTTAGTTTGCTGCAAGTAATTATCCATTATGGGAACAGTATTTTTTTTGGAGGGCTAGAGTGTGGACTCACTGCTTTTAAGATACTTTGAAAATAAATTTCTTGCCCCTTACTCCCAAGCGCTTTTTACACATCATACCTTATGGATGCATAAGACCTGTTCCCAGCTGGTTGCCAAAGCACCTTTGTATCTACTATTGAGAACTGTGTGACTGCAGACCAGGTAAACTCATTCACTGAATCCTTCCTTGTTGGGAAGTATCTGGGAGAAATCTCAGATGGCTTCTGGCACCTGCACACGCAACAAGAGCTGCTATCTCTGGGAGTGGAGGGCAAAACATTTAAGGAAACAAGAATTTTTGGATTCATTCCATGATAATGAAACGCACCGAAGTGGAGAGTTCACAAAGGCGCAGGCTGAAGAACTGGAGGTTGAGGAACTCTTAATTGTTTTAGTCCTGCCCAACAACTTGGACATCAAATAGTTGCTGATCTCCTTTGGTTTAGGTGCTGGTTCAGGTTTGGACATTATTCTTACAGCTGTAACGTTCATCCCGAGGTACGTACACAAAAGAAAAGTGCATGAAAGAAAGGAGGTGTGTTCTTTTATTATCCAAAGGGTTAATAGTTATGACTTACAGCTAGAAAGGGCAAACAATGGGAATATTGTCTCTTTCATTCTCAGATGGGCCTTGCTCATTCTTAACTTGGTGGTTCACAGTTTATGGACCACAATGCATGCTGGCACCAACTCGTCTTATGTTAGCAGGAGGTCGAATATATTTTTAACTTTCTTACTCATCAGGAACACACATAGAACCACTGTTATATTGTTATCCAGGGTCATTTAATTGCAGTACTGTACCATTGCAAAATAAAACATAAAGCCCTACATTTAGCTCATCTTGCTTTGAGGGCGAAAGGCTGGGCTTTCATTCCCACATGCTTCTCAATAGCATTTATTCTCAAAACAACAGTGTCAGATCGATGAAAGCAGTTAAACAATTTGTTTAAGACGGTGCCCAGTTTAGCTTGTTTTCACGTGCTTGGATGTTTTTAGTGACATTCTATACCAACAGGCTTTCTGGAGTGCGTCAGGGTAATTAGACTAAAGTCTGAATGGGCTGCAGTGATAGGAGACGGAAACAGATTCTACTTTATTTAATGTGATGGACTTTTCATTGTGCCTGTCTATTTCAAGGCAACTGAGGCAGTATTTCTGAAAATACTTCCACTCCCTATTTGAAGAATAGTTGCAAAAAGACCTGGAATAATCAAAGAACCAATTTGTTTGTTCTTAAGCAAGGTTGAATCAACTTTTCCCCTTTAAATATGGTGATGCCCCTTTTTTCTGAAAGTGCTACTTTCATATTCCTTTGTCTCAACATTTCATCTCCTGAAAATATTGATTCTTGCACGGGCTAGCATTCCATGGTTGCCAAGCATCCTCTGACACCTCATTCAAGTCATCTTTGTTCACGTGCGAATGTAGAGAGTAGGGCAGATTGTGCGATAGTGTAAAAATGGTGATAGCAAGTTGGCAGCACGTTTTACATTTCCACTGAATTCAAAATGGTAATGAAAACCAGGCTGCCGACCACTGTTCACATTTCACACTATTGCACAGTCAAGTAGCTATATATTATTCACCTGGGAGCAGCCTGATCATTTCCAATGCTTCCTAGAATTGAAAAAAAATCTAAAATTGAAACGGAGATCAAAATTGAAACAGAAGCTCGAAAAACAACTTCAGGTTTCGAGGGAAACTGACACTGGTTAGAAGTAGATAAAAGGAGACAGAGTCCTCATCCAGACCAGGCAGTCTAGGCAGGAATGGAGCACCGGCAAGCAGAAGAAAGTGAAGACTGAATTCAAGAGCTGTTTCTGTTACTTAAAGTAGCTGACTAGTAAAATTTAAAGAAGTGAAATCTTGTCCGTTTGGTTTGGTTTCCTAAATTGGGGTCAATCAGTAGATTCGATTCTTTTCATTTGTTGATGGTTTCCAACAGGATCATAACAACCTTGGCGCCCTCTTTTGGTTATCCAGATGTTTGATTGACGTAAAGCTGTTTACCCTGAGGCCAATGCCCAGAGGCAAGCTGCAATGAATTAGATTGGTGGAGCTGTTCTAGTTACACTCAGTGCTCCCAATGGACTAGTGCCACATTGAAATCATGTATTATTTTGTTTTTTGGCCTTGCAGAAGCTCATATGTTAGAGTTTTCAGCTCAACCAAAATTTAAGATGGAAAAGTTATCAATATTGAGCATTATGGGGTTTGTCACCAAGTAACACTACCATGTGACTGAATTAGTGCCACCCCTGAGAGATGTCTTGTTTACATCAGTGCTGCAATAAAGTTACTAAAACATGCAGGCCAAAACAGAGTATAATCATAAAAAAGAAAGAGCAGGCATTTATATAACCCCTTTCATGACCTCAGGATGTCCCAAAGCACTTTAGAGCCAATTAAATATGTTTTAAGTGTAGTCACTGTTGAAATGGAGGTACCAAATGTACAATGAGGAAAGCAATTGACTCACAGAGTTATTACGGCATAGAAGGAGGCCATTCGGTCCATCGAGTCCATGCCAGCTCTGTGTGTAGAACAATCCAGTCAGTCCCATTCCCTGCTCTATGCCCATATCCTGCAAGTTTATTTCCCTTTTGAAAAAATTGATCATCTCAGCTTCCACCGCCCTCGAAGGCAGTAAGTTGCAGGTCATTACCACTCATTGTGTAAAAAAGTTCTTCCTCACACCCTCTCTGTATCTCTCGCACAAAACCTTAAATCTGTGTCCCTAGTCCTTGTACCATCAACTAATGGGAACAGCTTTTCTTTGTCCACGTATCTAAAATGTCATAATCTGTGCACTTCTATCAAATCTCCCCTCAATTTCCTTTGCTCCAAGGCGAACAACATCAGCTGCTCCAACCTAACCTTGCAGCTAAATTCCCTCATCCCTGGAACGATTCAGGTAAATCTCCTTTGCATCCTCTCAAGGACCCTCATATCCTTCCTGAAGTGTGGTGATCAGAACTGGACAAAATGCTCTAGTTGTGGTCTAAGCAGAGCTTTATAAAGTTTCAGCATAATTTCCCTGCTTTTGTACTAAATACCTCTATTTATGAAGGCCAAAATCCCATATGCTTTACTAACCACTTTCTCAATATGTCCTGCCATCTTCAAAGATCGATGCACATGCACTCTAGGTCCCTCTGTTCCTGCACACTCTTTAGAACTGTGCTATTAGGTATATATTGTTTCTCCCTGTCCCTTCTGCCAAAATGCATTGTCATGATTGTATGTGTGGGCTTGAGTATTAGAGACTTTACGGTACTTGGAAGAGAAAGTGAAAGTAGCTTTGTGTTTTAGGGAAAACACCTGACCTGGGAGTTGTTGTAAGGTCAAATAGGCATATGCTGCAGCAGTGAACAGAAGTCTTTATTAAAGCTTGTTAAATATTTGTTAAAGTTAAATCTGTGACTTCAAGTGTGATTCGTTGAGCCTGAGATGTGACATGCATCACCTCACACTTCTCTGTATTAAATTCTATTTGCCACTTGTCTGCCCATTCTGCTATCCTATCTATGTCTTGTTGATTAGGGTTGAATATTGTAATTGTAATATTTAGATTTATATCCTGTCATTTTTGTTCAATTTCAGGACTTAATTCTTTTGAAGGTTTTACTTCTGATTATTTGTACCAGATTAAAAACAATTGGATAGAGTGCACAATAATGTTAATTGTCTGCTGGAAGGACACATAGCCAGTCAGATTAAAAATAGAAAATGCTGGAAATACTCAGCAGGTCAGGCAGCATCTGTGGAGAGAGAAACAAAGTTAATGGTTCAGGATGATGAATATTCTGTTGAAGGGTAGATGACCAAATGCTTGGCCAAAGGGGTAGGTTTAAGGAGCGTGTTAACAGAGAGAGAGGTAGAAAAGCAGAGAGGTTTAGGGAGGGAATTCCAGAGATTGGAGCCTAGGCAACTGAAGGTGCAGCTGCCAATGATGGAGCGATTAAAATCAGAGATGCACAATGGCCAGAATTAGAGGAGTCTGATGATCTCAGAGGGTTGTAGGGCATGGAGGAGGTTACAGAGATAGGATGGGTGTTAACTTGTTCCTCAGCTTACTGCTTGGCACCAGGGTCCATCCCTCTGACCAGCTCCCTCTAAGGCCAACTGGTGCTTGGGGTGCTGCTACCCTCCTGGCCATAGCACAACAGTTATAAAAGTAAGACACATTTATATAACGCCTTTCATGACGTCAGGATGTCCAAAGTGCTTTACAGCCAATGAAATATTTTTGAAGTGTAGTCACTGTTGCAATGTAGGAAATGGATGGAACCTTTAAATGTATGTGAACTCCACTGACATGCAATTCACAGCTTCTGGCATGCATATATTAATTTAAGTACTTAAGTTTTTCATCAGAAGGTGGTCAGCTAACAATCTTGCCTCACTACCCGTGTAAATTACAAAATCCTTTTGACTTTTCCAAGGGGCTATAACTGTGCCTGCCCCTTTAATGGTGCTGGTGCCTTAAAGCTGAGGAATCATACAGAGTTCCTCCTTTTTCCATACTGTGGCCAATAGTGTGGCTCCAAGTGTGCCCATGTGGTGCCTCCTTTATCTTAATTGAGCCTGAGGGAAAAATTAGGTGCTCAGAGTTGGTCCCGGGCAGGCTGCAGTTCTGGTGCGCTCTGCATTCATTACTCACGGACAACACTGGGAGAGGAAGACTGGCACCATGATGTCAATGTCACTTGTTAGCCTGTCTTCCAGAAAATCCATCTGCATTTTGCAGGAAGGGCTTTTCCAGTTCCTTTTCTTTTGACACACCTACCCTCAAAAGGAAAAAAAGATTTACCAGTCAAGATTGTGATTTGGAATTTTCATTGAGCACATCTCTAAACATGAATCTTTTAACTTGGATTTGATTCCCACTTGCAAAATAAATTCTTTTTTTTTTCTGTTCCTTTACATTTTTTGCTTTACTGACTTCTTGACAGGTTTCTTGATGGAATTCTTGGCAACAGCTACTGCACTCTCTTATTCTGCCACAGTTTCTGTCATTTGGGTGTATGTATTATTGTAATTGGTTGACTTGTTAGCTGATTAGTGACATATAACTGAACCACAGGTTTCAATAGCAGGCTTGTTGCGCACACGTCAACCCACATTATGATTTGCCAGATGTTTGTAACACTGATGTCTTATCCTAAACATCATAGACGGCACCAAGGTTGGCATGGAAACAGATGCCATTATGACTTTGTCTTTGGTTTCTACCCAGGAATCCTTTCTTCCCCACTATTTGCAGATTTACTATATGTAACTCAAGTTGATTTTTTAATTCTGAATGATAATCTTCTGTATGCATGTTATGCCCAAGAGGGAACATTTTTAAATATTGGCATGGAAATCTAATTTAAGAACATATTCTAGCATCAAGAAATGAGGAAGGATTGTAGACTTCAGTCATTTTTATGCTGATTTACAGGCAGCCAAAAAGTAGCACTTTTAATATTTAAGTTTGGTGATATTAAGACCCTGCTTATGATTACTCAATGGTAAATAATCAATACAAGTAGGATAAAGCTTCAATTAATTCACTGGACCCATCCGTTTTAGTAAGTATGCTATTTTTGGCTCGTATTAAAGTACCAGTGGAACCAAGATTTAATACTGCCACTGAGATGATGGTCTGTTTGCGTGAATGTTGAAATATAATTGATATCATAGCAGTTTGTAGTCCATTTTGCACTTTAAGTGGTGAAAAGGGAGGAAAATATAACACTCGAGAATAAGAGCCAAGGCCACACATTAGCCCCTCCAGGGAATGTGCATAATGGCTAAATATTCTGAATGTGTCAAGACAAGCAGTGCATCTGGAGGTTCAGGCTTTGTAGGCATGTCTTGTTGGAGCTGTGCTAAATAATAGCAGCTGATTTTGATGGATCCTCGGTAATTCCCTCTTCAGCCACCTGTGGCTGTTAAGTTTATGAGCGCTGTTAACGTCTTAGCAACTGATCCCTGCTGCGATGCTACGTGTAGTCTTCTGGCACTCACTGTCAATGTGAATAATGGTCAGTTGGGTGAGGTACGTGAAAGCTGCCAGAACTGGGGAGCCATATCCCAGAAAGGAATCAATGCTTTCAGAAGAGGAGAAATAAAAACTGGCAGAGAAAATAAAACAGGGCGAACTGTCCTCATGATTTTCTACTGTAATACCAAGTTCTTGACTGATGTTTTGCAGATGTATTGTACAGGAAAGAGTCTCAGGCAGTACCTTCCATGTGGAAGCAAATATCTCTCATTACTTTAATAAGAATTTCAAGTGGCTGAAGAAATAATTGTGACTGATCTGCTTCACATCTGATGGCTTTGAGGGTAGCTGTCATTTCCAATGCACCTGCTCATCCCTTCATGTTGTGTAAAGTGGTGCTCAGTGACCTTATGCTAATCGGTTCATGAAGCCGCAGATGTCCAAACATAATTGATTGAGAAATGAAAACCACTTGAATATACATTGCATCTAATAGGGATCACATCTGGAAGGGAAGACGTGATGATTTTAGCTATTATTTTTGCTAGCTAAATAAGTAACATTTTCATAATTCATTCTTGAATCCATAAATGCTTTTTTAATCCTCTTACCCTGGCACCAGGTAACTATCCAGATAATTGCTGAATTCTGTCGGTGATCTATGTTAACCCAGAAGACGAAGTAATAAGATACAATTTGAATGAAAGATCGCAATAGCTTGGTGGACATTTCTGCTGCCATCACACTTAATGTCTTTGCTAATTGTGTTTTTGAGAAATGTGCCGTTGCACTGATGAATGTATGGTTTTTGCATACTGACAAACTGCTGTTTTGGCAAAGAGGGCATTATTGTGCTGAAGATGTGTGTTTGTCTTTGTTAAGGTAATTATTACTATGGAATAAGCAGATGCACTTACACAGAGGTTCTTCTGCTCATCCAATGCAACTTTGGTAGATGATCCATGGAAACCCCCTTTACCACGGACAATCTCCACAGAAGTACACAGTTTGGGTATTGAAGTCCAAAATGCATGAAATTCCAAACTGAATAGCCCATGCAACATGCTCACAGTGTGTTTCTAGCTCTCATACATAATTGGTGGTGTAGCAGAGGCTGCAGGCTATTTGCCCATACTGGCAGGTAAATGGCTACACAGTTAAGGTACAACCTACAGCATTTTGTCGATAATGGACATTGAATTCACTGCTCCATTAACACTGAAATTGACAGGATTACTGTCTGTAGTATAAGGGTTTGAAAGGGTTAATGTTTGGGACAGTGTGAATAATACCTCCCACTATGAGGATGTAGGAGATCACCATGAGAGAGAGAGACTTGAGGGAGAAGCAGGATGGCATCAGTGGAGGTAGACATGCTTATATAAAGCTGTGTATAGTTCTCTAATATGTAATAAACTAGTTATTGTTAAATCTTACCGAAGACTCAGTAATCTCTCCAAGCTAGATTAGCCAAAAATACAATATGGTGAACAGCGATGGTTCTTGCCATACAACACCCAGAAAATTTGAAAAGAAGGTTGGAACGTCAGACCTGAAAAGACAGAGAGTCAGGGAGTCAGCTTGCAGAAGTATTCAGGCTGCACCACAGAGGCGTGATGGTCTGTGAAAAAAAGCTCTCATCCAGCGATCACAGGCTTCGAGTCAGAGGACCAGGCAGCAGCTGGGGATCTGGTGAGCAACGCTTAAAAAGGGTAGAAGGTTGTTCTTAACGGTGCACTAGGCAGGCAGCACCGGGAAAACCAAATCCTGAGCAAGGGCGGATCCGAGGTCAGTGTCATTACACATGGTGACAGTGAGACAGAGACAAATAGAAAAAAAAGCAGCTGCAAATACTCAATATTCCAGGTGAGGAGAGTGAAGAAATTATTGAAATGACACTGTAAAGCTGCGTTCAAGAAATAAATACCTAGTACAGCAGAGAGATTTACCAGGGAAAGACGGTGACCACAGTGGGAGTCATTGCGAGGCTGAGCAACGTGGGAAAACTTCCAATACTGGAGGGCAAATTTAAAACACTAGAAAATCTACCTAGTAAGCTTAGAAAAGCCATGGATCTTAAATTTATCCTACCAGAGAGGTTTGGATACATGGAAGGACCACATCAAACTCAAAACTGGTCACTTTGGAGAAAAAAATTTTGAGGTATAGAATTGCTTCAAAATTAGACAGGAAGTCTGAAGCAGAACAAGTCAAAACTTTACTTTATTCCATAGGAGCAATAGCAGATGATGTTATTGCAAGACAAGGCATTAATGAGACATCAGATAAATTTGAAGAAGTCTTAAAAGCCTTTGATAATTATTTCAACCTGAGGAGCAACAAGAAAAGGCTAAATTCAACAGAAAGTTCCAGAAACCAGGTGAACCGGTAGGTGCTTTTATTAATGACCTTTGCAGGCCTGTTGAAGGATGCAAATATGAAGACTTAAAAGCAGAATTAATACAAGACTACATTGTAGTAGATATTGCTGATGAATCCCTATCAGATTTATTGCAGTCTAAAGAAGACCTCGCCCTAGACAAAGCAATACAACTGGTGAGACAAGCAGAGGCCCGTAAGCAAAACAGAGCCATCCTGAGTGGTGAAGAGAAACCTTGGTTGAGGAAATCTCTAGCGACCACACAGTTCCTTAAGCACAGGACTGTAAATGAAGCGTGAGAAAAGAAGGTACAATTGGGAGGGAAAATGCAAGATGCCATGAAACTCTGACTGCGCTATGGCACCAAAAAGATCCATAGGTATGAAGAATGTCCTGCAAACAAAGCAGAATGCTTTCACTGCTAGAAAGTTGGCCATTTTGGGATGATGTGTCAAAGTAAAACCTCTACTTTCACAGGTTCTAAAGGAAAAGTCTTCACGCATAGAGCTATTTATGAAGTTGAACAATCTCCATCAGAAGAGAAATCTGAAAACTTCCTTGGTGAGATCAATAACCCTAATCATGCATTCTGGAATGCAGATATATATGCCAATGGACATATCACCAACTTTAAACTAGACACTGGAGCAAGTATAACAGTTTTATCAGACAACAAACCGTGGTTATCAACGCATTGCCTGGAACCAACAGAAACTCAGTTACACGGTCCAGGAGGGATTGAACTGAAGGTCATGGGAAAACTACAGGCAACACGCAGGTACAAGGGAAAGCAGATATTGGAAACATTGTATGTTCGACAGAATCAAGAATTTTTTCTTTTAAGTAGAAGAGCTTGTATGTGGAAGAGGTTAAGCAACAAGAATCCAGGAGTCACTTCCAAAAAGACTTTCTGAAATTATTTACTGGTCTATGAAGACTTAAGACCGAATATAGTATTACTTTGTGAAAAGATACTAATCCTGTATGTCTCTTCATGCTTAGGAAGACACCACACTCACTAATGAAACAAGTCCAATGTGGATTAGTACGATCAGAACTGTTGATGGGAAGGAATCTCAAAACGCAACTTCCCATCCTACCTAAAACAATTACTTCCAGGGCTAGAAGTCCAGGGTTATCAGAGAGTTCAAGACAGAGAAAAGTCTTATTGAAAACAACAAGTTTATAACTATAACAGGAGATTTCATACCAGGAACCTACCCAAGTTGATGGAAGGAGAAAAGGTATGGGTACGAGACCAAGGCAGAGAAGGAGTAATTGTCCAGAGAGATGATAATCAACTGAGATCTTATTTAGTACATACTTCAGAAGGTACTATGAGAAGAAACAGGAGAAATCTTATTTCTATTCATCAAAGACGTCATACATTTGGATGAACCAGATGTTGAACCTGAAATTCAGAAAGCTCCTGATACTACAAACCTCAATAAAGGCCATCCAAGTCAAGAAACAAGAGTTCAGAGACAGACTACTGATCTTCCGAGTCGGCCAACAACATGATCAGGGAGAGTTGTAAAGCCTCCTGACAGATTGAATCTGTGATGTCAGAGACTTGGGGGATGGAGATGGGGTAGATGTAAAAGTCAAAATGAATGTACAAAAAAAAATGGACAAAGACTTGGGGGGAGATGTCGTATCAGGGTTTGAAAGGGCTAATGTTTGGGACAGTGTGAGTAATACCTCCCACTATGATGATGTAAGAGATCACATGAGAGAAAGACCTGAGGGAGAAGCAGCATGGCATCAGTGGAGTTAAACATGTTTATGTAAAGCTGTATATAGTTCTCTAATATGTAAGAAACTAGTTATTGTTTAACCTTACTGAAAACTCAGTAAGCTCTCCTAGCTAGACTAACTAAACATACAACATTACTCAGTGCAGGAAAGGATTACAACCTGTAATTATATAGCACCTTTAACAACAACAACCTATATTTATATAGCACCTTTAATGTAATAAGATGTGAGGTGAGGGTGACTGCTCTTGACATCAAGGCAGCATCTGACCGAGTATGGCATTAAGGAGCCCTAGAAAAACTGAAGTCAATGGGAATCAGGGGGAAAACTCTCCACTGGTTGGAGTCATACCTCGCATAAAGGAAGGTGGTTGTTGGAGGTCAATCCTCTCAGCTCCAAGACATTGCTGCAGGAGTTCCTCAGGGTAGTGTCCTAGGCCTAACCATCTTCAGCTGCTTCATCAATTCCGTCAATCATAAGGTCAGAAGTGGGGATGTTCTCTGATGATTGCACGATGTCCAGCACCATTCGCGACTCCTCAAATACTGAAGCAGTCCGTGCAGAAGTACAGCAAGACCTGGACAATATCCAGGCTTGGGCTGATAAGTGGCAAGTTACATTTGTGCCACACAAGTGCGAGGCAATGACCATCTCCAACAAGAGAGAATCTAACCATCTCCCCTTGACATTCAATGGCAATACCATCGCTGAATCCCCCACTATCAACATCCTGGGGGCTACGATTGACCAGAAACTGGACTGGAGTAGCCATATAAATACTGTGTCTACAAGAGCAGGTCAGAGGCTAGGAATCCTGCGGCGAGTAACTCACCTCCTGACTCCCAAAGCCTGTCCACCATCTACAAGGCATAAGCCGGGAGATGGAATACTCTCCACTTGCCTGGATGGATGCAACTCCAACAACACTCAAGAAGCTCGACACCATCCAGGACAAAGCAGCCCGCTTGATTGGCACCCCATCCACAAATATTTACTCCCTCCACCACCGACGCACAGTGGCAACAGTGTGTACCATCTACAAGATGCACTGCAGAAACGCACCAAGGCTCCTTAGCCAGCACCTTCCAAACCTGGGACCTCTACTAACTAGAAGTACAACAGCAGCAAATTCATGGGTACACCACCACCTGCAAGTTCCCCTCCAAGTCACACACCATCCTGACTTGGAACTATATCGCCGTTCACTGTCGCTGTGTCAAAATCCAGGAACTCCCTTCCTAATAGCACTGTGGGTGTACCTACCCCACATGGACTGCAGCAGTTCAAGAAGGCGGCTCACCACCACCTTCTCAAGAGCAATTAGGGATGGGCAATAAATGCTGGCCTAGCCAGCGATGCCCACATCCCATGAATGAATTTTTAAAAAAGTTCCAAGGCAATTTACAGGAGCATTATAAAATAAGATATGACAACAAGCCACATAAGGTGATATTATATCAGATTTTTTTTATTCTTTCACCGGATGTGGGCATTGTTGGCATGGTCAACATTTGTTGCCTATCCCTAATTGCCCTTGAGAAGATGGTGGTGAGCTGCCTTCTTGAACTGCTGCTGTCCATCTGGTGCAGGTAGACCCACAGAGCTGTTAGGAAGGGAGTTCCAGGATTTTGACCCAGCGACAGTGCATGGCGATATAGTTCCAAGTCAAGATGGTGTGTGACTTGGAGGGGAACTTGCAGGTGGTGGTGTTCCCATGCGTCTGCTGCCCTTGTTCTTCTCGGTGGAAGAGGTCGTGGGTGTGACCAAAAGCTTGGTTAAAGTGGTAGGTTTTAAGCAGTGTCTTAAAGGAGGAAAGCGAGGTGGAGAGATGAAGAGGTGTAAGGAGGGAATTCCAGGGCTTAGGTCCTCGGCACGGCCACTAATGTTGAAGCGATTAAAATTGGGGCTGCCCAAGAGGACAGATTGATGAGCGCAGATATCTCGAGGGTTGTGCGGCTGGAGGAGATTACAGAGATAGGGAGGGGTGAGGCCATGGAGGGATTTGAAAACGAGGATGAGAATTTTAAAACCAAGACGCTTGACCAGGAATCAATGTAGATCAGTGAGCAAAGGGGTAAAGGAGTAAAACGTCACAAGGCGCCTCACAGGAACTCTATAAAACAAAATTTGACACTGAGCCACATAAGGAGATATTAGGACAGGTAACCAAAAGCTTGGTCAAATAGGTAGGTTTAAGGAGGCTCTTAAAGGAGGAGAGGGAGAGAGGCTGAGTGATTTAGGGATGGAATTCCAGAGCTTAGGGCTGAAGCAGCTGAAGGCAATGGTTGTGCAATGAAAATCGCAAATGTGCAGAAGGGCTGAGCTGGAGGAGCACAGAGATCTCAGAGGGTTGTAGGGCGGGAGGAAGTTACAGGGATACGGTGGGCCGAGGCCATGGAGGGATTTGAAAACAAGAATAAGAATTTTAAAATTGAGGGACTGTCCTTTTCTGCTGTCAAGTGGCACAGAAGGCATACTGATAGATCCTGCCTCTCTGAAGCACATTGGGTTGACCATTCCAGGCATGGCTACCTGGGACTATATTAAGAGTGGTGTGTTTGGGAGGTTGAGGCTAAAAGGCTGTGCCATCTCCTAATGAAGACCTCCAGACACAATTAACTGCCAGTGGCCATTGGTCACCTCACATCTCAATTGTTATGCACTAAGGTATAAGAACGGAGCCTGCTTGCCCACATCCAGGTAAACTCCGATTGTAAACCTAACTGCCCAGCAACAACATGGTGGGTTCGGGTAGGATGACTGATTTGGATGCCTGATCCGTGAAGTGTAAAACCAGGCATCTGACCCAAACCTGTCACATTCTCCCTGGGCGAGTGAGGTTAAAATTGGGGCTCCACCTTCTAGCGGAATTTAGTGGATAATGATCAACACCCGGAATCCTAGCTGGGATACCAATGCTTCTAGAAGCAATATATAGTCCAGCTATCTCAGCCAGGGTTCAAACTTTGAACCCTCCTCACCGAAATGGGTCAGTGTTGTATTGGATTGTGCACTTATCCACTTAACTGTGGGATGGGATGGAGGAAGGTGGCGGGGGGAGGTGGTGGGGAGGTGGGGAGTATTGGCAGGGGTGGGGGGGGGATCCACCTAATTCCTCTTTCACCCTGTTTGTATAGTAGCTGCCAACTCATTCCTGTGGGGTATTGAAAGTATACGAACATACGAATTAGGAGCAGGAGTAGGCCACTCGAAACCTTGAGCCTGTTCCACCATTCAATAGGTTCATGGCTGAACTGATTACTCCACATTTCTGCTTACCCGTGATAACCTTCCACCCCCTTGCTTATCAATATTCTATCGTCCTCTGCCTTAAAAATATTCAAAGACTCTGCTTCCACTGCCTTTTCAGGAAGAGAATTCCAAAGACTCACGACACTCTGAGAGAAAAGATTTCTCCTCATCTCTGTCTTAAATGGGTGATCCCTTATTTTTAAACAGTGACCCCTAGTTTGAGATTCTCCCACAAGGGGAAACATCCTTTCCACATCCACCCTGTCAAGACTCCTCAGGAATGTTTCAATCAAGTCGCCTCTTAATCTTCTAAATTCCAACGGATACAAGCCTAGCCTGTCCAATCTTTCCTCATAAGACAGGCCACCCATTCCAGGTAGTAGTCTAGTAAACCTTCTCTGTACTGCCTCCAACGCATTTACATCCTTCCTTAAATAAGGAGACCAGTACTGTACACAGTACTCCAGATGTGGTCTCACCAATGCCTGTATAGCTGACGCATAACCTCCCTACTTTTGTATTCAATTCCCCTTGCAATAAATGATTACATTCTATTAGCTTTCCTAATTACTTGCTGTACCTGCATACTAACCTTTTTGCGATTCATGCACTAGGACACCCAGATCCCTCTGCATCTCAGATCTCTGCAATCTCTTACCATTTAGATAATATGCTTTTTTAAAATTCTTCCTGCCAAAGTGGACAATTTCCCACTTTTCCACATTATACTCCATTTGTCAGGTCTTTGCCCACTCACTTAACCTATCTATATCCCTTTGTAGCCTCCTTATGTCCTCTTAACAAGTTACTTTCCTACCTATGTCTGTGTCATCAGCAAATTTAGCAACCATAACTTCGGTCCCTTCATGTAAGTCATTTCTATAAATTGTAAAAAGTTGAGGCCCCAGCACAGATCCCTGTGGCACACCACTCATTACAACTTGCCAATCAGAAAATGACCCATTTATGCCTACTCTTTGTTTCCTGTTAGCTAACCAATCTTCTTTCCATGCCAATATGTTACCCCCCACACCATGAGCTTTTATTTTCTGCAATAACCTTTGATGTGGCACCTTATCAAATGCCTTCTAGAAATCTAAGTACAATACATCCACCAGTTCCCCTTTAACCACAGCACATGTAACTCCCTCAACGAACTAAACACTTTTAAATTGGTTGTGAGTGGTTAAATACTCCAAGTTTGTTCTGCGAAAAAAAACTCACCCGCTATCAGAGTGCAGATTTAATTCAGTTCTGCAGCAAAGTGATACAGTCCCTGGCTATATAAATAACCTTTCACCATAGAAACAGCTCACCCAAGAATGCATAGCTGTCCTATACAAGCTGGAAATTCTAAATGTAGTGCAGTTGATCACAGTTTCTTTATACTGGTGCTTTCAAGGCAAACAAAACCGACATTGTAGTGAAGAGCATGTGATAAAGAGTATTTGTGTGGTGTCAATATGAACAATGAAACCACAAAAAAGTCTGACTTGTATATGAGGTTGTCGTGTACCAAAGGGAGCTGCAGCAATGAGCTGAGGTTCTATTTCCAATATATATGTCATATTAGCTTAAAAGCAAGGGTGCAGGGTCTGATGAAGGGTCTTCACCCAAAGTATCTCTTTCAGATGTTGAAAGGTCTTCGCATTTCCTGTTTCTATTTTAGATATCCCGCACTTGAATTTTTTTTTTTGTTGGTTCTTTGCTTTGCAAGATTGATTGTAAATGACTGTTGAGTAAATCATAAGGTCAGAAGTCATCTTTATTTGGAAATTCTCATCTAAATCCCCTATGAATGGGATACTTATTAAAATATAAGGTGCCCTGGGCAATTGGTCAATCCTACCTCATCTACAGTAAATGCATAGTGTAACATGATTCAGTTTGTATAACCTGCACTGAGTCGCCCTTGGTTGTATAAAGGAGCTGCTTCTTGACAACAGTAATGAGCAAACCTACTTCCAAACTTTAAAAAAGCCTTTGTTAAATGCGATGTTGGTGCATAAGGTTTCAAACATAATTCCAGGAATATCTGCTGGCATTTATGAGATCCAAACCAAAAACTGGGCTGGAGTAAATTGTGGTCTGAGCTTCGATGGAGAACATGTGTTTTCCAGAAGTCCTAAAAGCTGGAAAATAAACAACATGTGAAGAATATCTGTCCTAATATTGTGGCCTATCGGGGCCTGGTTTAGTTTGAATTTCATGGGAGAGTTTCCAACAAATATTCCAGAAACTATATGTTTGGCCCTGCAGTCACTTTAAGTCACATTTGACACTAGTTCAGCACATATGAAATCTAGCATACATAATTTTGGCAATAATGCAGCACTGGTATGAAAATCATTATTAGAACATGTATAATCAGAACAGTGTGTGTGTGTTTCAATTTCAGCTTGGTACAACTTAACTGTATAAAGGAATTGCAGGAGACATTTGAAACAAGAGGTAGGACTGAAGCAAATGTAATTGGCTGTCTTTGTGACACTGCATGAGGCATTGATCTTGGCCAGATGTACAGGTGCTGCAGAGGGATGACAAATCTTAAAATCTTTGCATCCCACAGTTGTGGTCATGCACCTGTGGTTGTGACTGGTTGTACCCAGATATTGTTTATGATATATTGGCTCTTTAAAATAACAACATATGACTTTTATTTGTTTCTCAGACTGTGAAGTGAGATGAATGATTTTTTTCATTTTTCAGGGAATGTTACTGAGATTCCAATCAACATCAGCCAAGGTGAGAAATGCATACTTTGTCAGACGTATCATCTCCATTTTGTGATTATTGTGGTTGCAAAAGTAATGAATTGCATGGTGGCCCAAGACTTGCAATAAAAATGTACTACTTTGAAGTAATTGATATCAGTGCGACTAACAACTAAAAGAGATCATCTTTGATAAGATCTGGCTTTGGTCTTTACTTTTTCCTTTGATATAGATATTGGTCACTTGATATTTTTAATAACAATAAGTGTGCTGAGGATCCAACATGTGGCTAAAAATATATTGAACTTTTGGTGCAAAATCTGACCTTCAAATCAGTAAAAGTCCCTTAAAGTTGAGACGTGAGCAACATTGCTAAATATTGTAGTAATTGATGGAGAGGCAAAAAAATGTTGGAAATTACTTTTCTCAGTTTTATTTTTTCCTAGGTGGTTATGCTACCAGACCATTAATCCAGAGAGCATAATTTCAAATCCTACTGTGGCAGTTTGAGAATTTGAATTCAGTTGAAAGAGAAACCTGGAAATTAAATAAAGTTGGTAACAGTAAAAGTGACCCTGAAGCTGTTGAATTGTAAAACCCAACTGGTTCACTAATGTTCTTTGTCTACTATTCTTACCTGGTCATGCCCATATGTGATTCCAGTCCAAAACCAATGTGATTGACTCTTAATTGCCCTTTGAACTTGCCTAGTAAACCGTTCAGTTGGATAGACTAAAGAAAAAAGCCCACTATCACCTTCCCAAGGGCAACTGAGGATGGGCAATAAATGTGAGCCTTGTCTGCAATGCCCACATCCTGAGAATGAATCAAAAACTCTGGAAGAGTAGGACAGTTGATGATTAAATCAAAATATAGTAGCAAGTTGATACACCTTTTAGATTTTAGTAGGCTGTAGATTATAAGAGGAAGGGAAAACTGAAGGAGGTGAAGAGTTTGATGGTTTTGAGGTTCTTGGATATCCTTGGGTCCCTCAGTCTTCCTGTAACATTATTATTGAAAAATCTGCATTAACCAGATCCAAGCACTGTTTTTAAAGGGCTTACCACACTTGGAGCACCCACACACCATGTTAATGCATGACTGACACACATTTTGTAAAGATTGCTTGAGGCAACACATCTGTGTTTTTGGTTTCACATGAGCTTGTAGATTGCAGAAGGACAGGAATATTCAAAGCCAGTGGAGGCTTCCATAATTTTAAACTACTGGGAAAGATGGGGTAGACTTTAATTTTTGGGAGATGGTGGCATAGTGGTAATGCCATTGAACTGGTAATCCAGAGGGCCAGGCTAATTTGCTGGGGACACAGGTTTATATCCCACCACGGTAGCTGGTGAAATTTTAATTTAATTAATTTATAAAAATCTGGAATTGAAAGGTAGTCTCAGTAATGATGCCATGAAACTATCATCAATTGTCGTAAAAACCCATCTGGTTCACTAACGTCCTTTAGGGCAGGCAATCTGCCGTCGTTAACTGGTCCGGTCTACATGTGACTCCAGATCCACGGCAAAGTGGTTGACTCTTAACTGCCCTCTGAAATGGCCTAACAAACCACTCAGTTGTCAGGGGCAATTAGGGATGGGCAATAAATGCTGGCCTTGCCAGCGATGCCCACATCCCATGAAAGAATAAAAAAAAGAGATAGTTGTCCATTCATGCCTGCCATGATGGCTGCTTGTTCATTCCTATTGTGCAGCTGCCCACTCAATACAGCCAATACAACTGAATGGTTTACGAGGCCAATTCATGGGCAATTAAGAGTCAACCTCATTGGTGTTGGTCACATATGGGCATGACCAGCTAAAGACAGCAGGTAAACAACATTCATGAACCAATTGGATTTTTACAACAATTGGGCTTAGCTTCAGGGTCACCTTTGCTGACACCAGCACTTTTCTTTACTTCCAGATTTCTTTTTAAACTGAATTCAAATTCTTAAACTGTCCCAATAGGATTTGAACTCACATTCTCTAGATTACTGGTCCTGTAATATAACCAAGGGGAGAGCCAACTGTGCAACAGCCCCAACAAACAAATTTCTCTGCAGCACCTGTGGAAGAGCCTGTCACTCCAGAATTGGCCTTTATAGCCACTCCAGGCGCTGCTTCACAAACCACTGACCACCTCCAGGCGCGTATCCATTGTCTCTCGAGATAAGGAGGCCCAAAAGAAAAAAAAAAAAATAACCACTACAATACCACACCGATTTAGTCATATGGTATATGTTGGCGATATCTGGCATTTATGGGACGCAGTCCTTCATCTAGGAAAAAAACCTGAGAAATGTATTCCCATCATTTTCTTTTGCCACTCCATTAATTATTACAATACTTAGCAATGCCTCCCACATCTCAACTTTTTTACTGGCTTGAAGGTAAGATTATTTACAATATATTTCTAGCCTCATGGAGCTCTAATTGATCCTTAGTACGTTTAGTGTTATTAAAAATATCAAGCAACAAACTGTTCTACATGAAAAGGCAAATTTGAACAATGTAGCTAATATACTTGCCACATAACAGCCTTAGGATAATGGATTATATTGGTGATATCATTAGAACAATGTTGCAGGAAAGAGCTACAGATATACAAGGCACTAAGCAAATTCTTCACATTGTAAACTCACAATAACTTTGCTCGTCTAGAGTAGGGAGCACAATTTTACTGTGATTGAAAGCTACTTCAACACAAAAACCACAAAGGTCACATTTCCCTCATACCACAAGGCTCAGGAAATACTAACCCAAACACAAAAACAAGCATTAAAGAGAATTGTCTACAAAGGTACTTAAAAGTAGGAGAAAACACTTAAACTAAGATGCTTAAAAATTTGTTTGATAAATCCTCCTTTCCATTCAGTAGCTTATGTAACGATTTTGTTCAACATGCAGGTAGTAAAAGTTGACCTGACTCCTAAGTCAATTACTGGGTTTTCAAAATGTCCAACCTGAATGCACCTTACTGTTACTTCAAAGACAGGGTTTGTCAAATAAATGTTTATAATTTGATGGTAAAATAATTTCATTTTCTTTTTATTTTCACCTTTGACTCTTGCTCAGGATATGGTTCCTATCACCCTCGAGTCATCACCTATGTGACTGCTATTTCATCATGAGCTCAGACAGTGAATGTCAATAGACCATGGGCTGGATTTTAAGAGTCTGCCACCGAGCTTGGCGGCGAGTTCAAAAAATGGCGGCCTCCACATGCGGGCCACACACCAAAGAACCGCCACAATCTCAATTAAATAGCCGGGCAACCGCCCCACCCCCGCTCCCATCCCCCCAATCTCGTGGAGGGGGCAGGCTGTTCATCGCTGGCAATGGCATCAGCTGCCTGTGCACAGGCGCTGGCACATTTTTAAAGGGCAGCCAGTCCTGCCACCTAATTTAAATTTTTAAATACATACCCTCCAAACTTAAATAAATTTCTTATGCCCCTTACCCACCCCCCAAAACGATTACATTAACTATTTTCCTTCCCCCTCCCCAAACACCTACCTTTTACATCTTTCCACCCACCCTCAAACTGCACAACATTTGAAGTTCAACCCTTCCCACCATCCCCTACACCCATTATGTGCATTTGACACCCCCCCACCCCAACGAACTGAATATCTTACCTCCTCCCACCTCCCAACCAGTGTCACGCCATCTTTCCCTGGAAGGGGAACTGAAGGCGCAGGAGTGCCGGCTGCCGCACCGAAGATCGTGGCGGGCCCTCAAGATTGGAGGTAAGTCTATGTAAATTTATTAATTTTATTCATTAGAATATTTTAATTGAGGGCCCATCGCCCAGAGGCAGGGGGGCTGCCATGGAGCCTCGCCACCGCCAGGAGGATCAGAGCGGGCCTTCCCGGTGTCGAGGTCCGTGGCGGGCCTCATCCAGACCCATCTTCAGACCCTCCCTGCCACAGATCACGATGTTGAGGGCATGGTAAAATCCAGCCCCATGTAACTAAGTCATATGTCTCTTGAATTCACTTATGTTTTAAGGCAAGGGCATCTAAGCTTTTAGTCCTCAAGGGTCACATACCACAAGGAGCCTAGTTTACATATGTCTCAAGCTACTGATACTAATAGACCTTGGTGTTCAGATTTTGGATTTATTTACCAATACGCAACAGTACTTAAGACCAGCCATGACCAAACCTCCAAGCTCACAAAATTCAAACAGGACAAACCAGTGAATCATAATTATAAGCACAAATAGGATTGAGTTGCTTAAATTTCGCTGACCAGAATCCCAGGTCTCTGAGGTCACATGTGGCCCTCGGGCTATGATTTGGTCACCCATTCTTTCTGCCACATGTCTTCGGTGTGACTGCTGACATGGACAAAATGCAAAAGATGCATTAGCAGCTGGATCAGTGAACAAAATGGGATAACAAAAAAAAAGTTAATTTAGTGATTAACTGCTTGAAAAAGAGATGGATAAAGATTGGTTTGCAAGGTGTAAGGATAAGTATTGGAAACTATAGATAATGTGTGGTTGAACTATGGAATTGTTAGCGGTGGAACGCAATTAGTCAAAATGAATAATGAAGGCTGTAATGTTAGAATAATATTGTGGTATTTAGATAAATTACCTTAAGGGATCAAAGAAAATTTCAGAGAATATTATCTACCAGAATGTTAGCTATGGTTCCTTACCTCATTCAGATTAAATATAGTGGGTTAAATCCATGAGGAAGGTAAACAGTTTTTGGAAAGAATGGATTCGATGGAAGAATGGCCTTTCCCGTTCCAATTTTTTTGGCTTTGCAAAAGATAAATCATTAAATACATTTCATTTGAAAAAGAAATAACAAAAGAGCATTTTTTTAAAAAGCCTTTCTGCCAGAAAAGAGTAAAAACGAAGAACAATTCAAATAACTGATTAGTACTCTGGTGTAGACAAGTGCAGATATAAGCCCAGAAGTTACAGCATTTGTGTAACATTTCTCTAACCTAACAGAGGTATTAAACTAAAATAAATTGGTTAATTCGTATGTTAAAATAGTGATGTAGCAATGCCATTAAATGTGTTCATCAGTGAATATCTTCAACAAAGATTTCTAGAATGTTTTGCCCTTCAAACTAGTCTTCATCCATCCCTATTTCAAGCAGTTAGTCTGTTAAATTAATTTCTAGTAGAAGATAATGTCTTTTGCTTCTCAGTGTTCTCCCAAACAGCAGTGGTAAAACTTTTGGTTGTTGGGTGGAAAGATTATGTAGTGGCTATTTGTTCATTTACATATGTGCCTAATATATGATCTTTTACAAAGTTAACTTTTGAATGGCTAAACTGACAGGAAATCTGCTACCATCTGGTCCCAGGGCCTAGAAATTCATTTGTACATCGCCCCTTTTTCAGGTTTAAAATGACGTCTAACAATCCAACATGAACACAACTATTTGCCACCCGCTATATTAGATGGGGCTTCTATGCAGGCATCATAGGACCACACTAAAATCTTTTAAAAGCTTCCTTATCATATTTAACTAGGGCCATTCATGAAATTGGCTTGCCCCAACACCTAGTTCACCCCATGATAAACTCGCTGAGCAACTTGTGGTGTTTTATAGACAGCAAGCTCTGTTTAACGGGATTGTACACTACATGTAGGTGCAATGTGCTGGCTGCCTTTAAGGCCTTATCAGTAAAAACTGATTTTCCATCCCCCAAATGTGTGCACAACCAATAAATAACGAGGCTTTATAATTAGCTGACAGCACCAGTTTAACGTTGTCCTCATGACCATGCGAATAGGCCTTTGCAGTGCGTGCTCTGTGTTCCCGCACGCCTTTTTTCAGATAGAATTGAATTTCTAGGCATTTGGCAGTGATGTGTCCCCCAGCTGTATGTCCATCAGACAGCAAAAAGATACTTTAAGTGCTGTTCCTCTTGTATGTGTACAACCATTTCTTTGTAAGGTGCATCCCACCTTCAAATTGTGCGAAATTTGGGTAGTTAAAACTTTAATCTGAATCAGTCCAGTTTGGGTTCTCAGTTCTTTGAACCATAAGGCTCAACATTCAAGGCCCTGAGCATGCAAGGGCATGGGCATGCAATGCGATACCAGCTTTGGGCAGGAACAATATGGAGTGATACCGGCAGGAACATTCCTGGACTGCCGCTATATTTACACCCAGCAGATCCTTATAGCTCCCAAAAAAGAAGGTCCAAAGTGCAGCATGCGAATTGCGGGAACAAGGCCTTTTCCAAGGATGGAACTGGCCACTGATCCATTCTCATATGATGGAGCAATTCACAGCTATTATTCCTGAGGAGCTCCCGAAGCCATTACATTCCAGATACAATATGGTTGCAGAAATCTACGACTGAACGGACACATTCTGAATCCAAACAGAAAGTAAATGACTCTCCCAATGGATTGGTTGCCCGGCATGAGGATTTGGGGTCCTTTAAAAGACTTCAATGGGATTCACACAAGTTCTTGGCTGAGAGCTTTGTGAAGGCTTTAGAGTCATAGAATGGTTACTGCACAGAAGGAGCCCATTCAACCCATCAAGCTCACACTGGCTCTCTGCAAGAGCAATTTGGCTAGTTCCACTCTCTTACCCTTTCCTCCTAACCCTGCCAATTTTTTTCCTTCAGGTGCTTATCCAATTCCCTTTTGAAATCCCCGATTGAATCTCCCTCCACCACACTCTCAGGCAGTGAATTCCAAATCGTAACCACTTACTGTGTAAAAAACTGTGTGTTAATTTGGACTTTCAGAAGGCTTTCGACAAAGTCCCACATAAGAGATTAGCGTGTAAAATTAAAGCACATGGGATTGGGAGTAGTGTATTGTGATGGATAGAAAATTGGTTGGCAGACAGGAAACAAAGAGTAGGGATAAATGGGTCTTTTCCGAATGGCAGGCAGTGACTAGTGGGGTACGGCAGGGATTGGTGCAAGGACCCCAACTATTTACAATATATATTAATGATTTAGATGAGGGAACTAAATGTAATATCTCCAAATTTTCAGATGACACAAAACTGGGTGGGAGGGTGAGTTGTGAAGAGGATGCAGAGAGGCTTCAGGGTGACTTGGACACGTTGAGTGAGTGGGCTAATGCATGGCAGATGCAATATAATGTGGATAAATGTGAGGTTATCCACTTTGGTAGCAAAAACAGGAAGGCAGATTATTATCTGAACGGCTATAAACAGAGAGAGGGGAATATGCAACGAGACCTGGGTTTTCTCATACACAAATCGCTGAAGGTAAGCATGCAGGTCCAACAGGTGGTAAAAAATGCAAATGGTATGTTGGCCTTCATAGCGAGAGGATTCAAATACAAGAGTAGGGATGTCTTGCTGCAGTTATACAGGGCCTTGGTGAGACCATACCTGGAATATTGTGTGAAGTTTTGGTCTCCTTATCTGAGGAAGGATGTTCTTGCTATAGAGGGAGTGCAGCGAAGTTTTACCAGACTGATTCCTGGGATGGCGGGACTGACGTATGAGGAGAGATTGAGTCGGTTAGGATTCTATTCGCTGGAGTTCAGAAGAGCGAGGGGTGATTTCATAGAAAACTATAAAATTCTAACAGGACTTAACAGGGTAGATGCAGGAAGGATGTTCCCGATGGTGGGGGAGTCCAGAACCAGGGATCATAGTCTAAGGATATGGGGTAAACCTTTCAGGACTGAGATGAGGAGAAATTTGTTCACCCAGAAAGTGGTGAACCTGTGGAATTCGCTACCACAGAAAGCAGTTGAGGCCAAAACATTGTATGTTTTCAAGAAGGAGTTAGATATAGCTCTTAGGTTTAAAGGGATCAAAGGATATGGGGTGAAAGAGGAACAGGTTACTGAGTTTGATGATCAGCCATGATCATGATGAATGGTGGAGCAGGCTCGAAGGGCCGAATGGCCTACTCCTGCTCCTATTTTCTATGTTTCTAAAAGATTGCTTCTCATGTCACCTTTAGTTCTTTTGCCAATCACTTTAAAAATTTGTGTCTTTTGGCTCATCCAGTGGGAACAGTTTCTCTCTATCTACTCTGTCCAATTTCTCTCTATCTACTCTATCTAGATTCCTCATGACTTTGAACACCTCTATCAAATCTCCTCTCAACCTTCTCTTTTCTAAAGAGAACAACCCCAGCCTCTCCAATCTACCCACGTAACTGAAGTCCCTCAGCCCTGGAACCATTCTTGTAACTCTTCTCTGCCCCCTCTCTAAAGCCTTCACAGCCTTCCTAAAGTGTGGTGCTTAGAAGGGTGGAATGGATGTAGTTTTCACACCTTCTTTATGTAAAGTGGGGTGGATGGACGATCTGCCAATGGTCTCATTGCCAGAGAATAGCTGGCTGGAAGAAATGGGGTGGAATCCGGGCGGAACCCGGGTCTGCTCCAAATTTCACCCACCACCAGCTGATCTGCCTACACTCTGGTCTTCACCTGAGCTGGCATTTTGCTCAAAATTTTGGGATAGAAATAGTTGAAGATGTTTACCTATTTAAAATGAATAGGGTTAATATCTTCATGAAAGTGTCAATGAGAAGAATTTAATACAAGCTCACAAAGTATTTATTTCATAACACCTTTGGCAATAACTTCTAAGGTTTCACATAATGGGACTGAACACGATAATTACTCTTTTTCCATATTTCATACGAGGAACTTGATCATCGAATCAGGCCGAGTAAAATATGGAGCTGAATTTTATCAGCCCCTTGACGCCGTGGGTCGTGGAGGGGGAGGTCCGTAAAATGCTGGCGGGAGCAGTCCGCCTCGACCCATGATGCCGAGAAGGCCCCGCCAGATATTAGCAGCAGCGGCGAGGCCTCGGTGCGGCCCCCCCCCCCCCACTTCATTAAAATATTGAAATGAGTTAAATTAAAATGCAAATTAACCGACCCACCAGCGACAGCTGTCCCACGCCGATTTTACGTTGGAGTTCCGTGTTGAGACACTGGTGGGGAGGGGAGAGGAATAAAATTATCAGGGCGGGGGAGGTGGGAGCGGGGAAATCTATTCCTATTGTTTGTGGGGATGTTGTGAAGGGGTTGAGTGTCAAAGGTACTGAAGTTCGTGGAGGGAAAGTTCAGAATTTCATAAAGTGTATTTCTGGGGGGATAGGTGAATTTATGTGTTTAGGACTCAGTGGGGGGTTGGGAGAGGGGATTCAATGTTAAATTAAAAGTTTATTAATTCTTTTAAGCTCACCGGCACCTTTAAATATTTAAATATATCCTGAAGGGCTTGAAGCCTTTTAAAAATGGTGCCGGTGCCTGCGCGGTGGCGCCAGACGCCATTGCCGGTGACCCGGCAGTCAGCCCCTGTTTGTCATCGGAGGCAGCCGCTCCACCCTCTCCATTTAAAGCAGCCCTCACGTGTAATATCATGGGGCTGTGCGCCGACACTTCCTTGTCGGAAGGCCGCCGCCTTTACAGCGCAGAGCCATGGAGCATGGCGTGCTGATAAAATTCAGCCCATGGTCTTGGACCAACCACAATAGCTTTCAGATGAGTAGACTATCAACTACTTAGGTAACATTTTTATACATCTTATTTTCATTAGATTAGGGGCAGAACTTTCAATTTTGACTGTGATGTAAAAAGGGCGGTAGCTAATTGGCTGCCTGTTATGTACCCCGCCTAATCTTCCTTTCCACTGACTTTATTTCCAAGCTGTTTTGCATCATTCCTTAATCCTTATTAAAACACTGGATTACAGGAAATGTTGTGTTCTTCTTTTTCAGCAATGTTTAAATCTCATTATTAAAACATGAAGTTCACCCCAGCTTTCCTTTTTAAATTTCATTTATTCTTCAGTTTTCTCCACTCCCTTCCTGAAGCTGTTGACTCCTCCTTTGGGATACAGTTTCTTTGGTTAACTGACCATTATTCAAGCGTGTCTGCAGTCAACTGACCTGGAGGATGTCGCCGCAAAACCTGAGCCTATTCTCACCCAACATTGAGCTACACACAATCCCAGCAATGGTCACAGAAGAGTTTGAGGACTGAAGCTGTAAAGACCAATGTCGCTGATTTCTGAGTTGACACATGTTCATCTTTAAATATTTAAAATACGGTATTGATGTAAGCTCTTTCAATCATTACAGAATCAGAATATGGTAGGCTAATTATCTGCAGTGGTGAAAGGGAATGTTTTAGCAGTGGTGAAAGGGAATGTTTTAGCAGTGTGTCAAAAGGCACAATTGGGGAGAGTGGGCAGCTGTGTTGCTAGGAGAAAAGTGGTGTGGATGAAGACTGCATTATTTTGGAGATGATTCAGATTACTCCATCCACAGGGCATTTCTGCGGGCAATTCTTAAATATGTGTGATTGTTTGTATTTTGTATTTAGTTCTGAGCATGACCGCGTGTCTGAAAATCATGATTAGGGTGTGTGAAGACCATATTTTCCATGTTATTATTGTGTGTGAGGGTGTCACCTGGTCTGCTGTATGTTGTTGAGTCTGAGAGAGTGCTATCTTCTCCATGGTATGTTCCTATTTTCTTCTCTGATGTGGGAGTGTCTGTATTCTGTAATATTACTTGTTCTTTTAGTATGTGAGCTATTGTAAGATTCACAGGACTGCAGGTAATATCCAAAGAAAACGTGGGTTTTTATTATAAGAGAACATATAATATATATAATATATACAATTACTACAGGAGCCACACCAACACACAGTTCACTCTGTCGGGCTACACAAACGACTCCCTGGTCATGTGTTGTGACATCATTTCCTCCGGTGACCTTCACTTGCAGCTTCTTAAGGTGGTCCTCTTAAGGTCGTCCCATAACATATTCTTGTCCAAGCTCTCCTGTGTGTGAATGATCCAAATTGGGTGGACACATAGTGACATCTTCTCTGTGTGTCCTCACATGTGTATGATATTCCGCATAGAGCACCAGTGTATTTCAAGTTATGTGCAAGGCACATTGTTCCTCCTGACCCATAGTGAAAGTGCTCAGAGATGTATTCTAAACTGTACACACCCACATAGACATACTTACTGATATTTGAACATCTCCGAGTTTGGACATGTAGTAAGGAGGAGACGGAGGAACAAGTAGTTGTACAAGGACTGGTGGATAAAAAGAAACTCACTTGAGCCGTGGCTGGAGGAGAAGTGAGGGGCAGACTGAGGAGAATCACAATCGGAATGAGGGGGTTGGGTGACGATGGAAAGAAGACCAAACTGAAGATAGCATAGTTCACCAGTGAAATGTTGCAGTGCCCTTTAACTGGGCAGTATGTTTCTGCCATGAAGTATTTTTTTAACAGATGAAAGAAATCTTGACCGTTCAGAAAGAACATTGGTAAGCATGAGCTTGTAAAGTTAAAATGAAATAACTATGTTCACCCTCAGACCCACATCAATCTTAATGGTGGGGTTGCCAATGGTGAAGTAACACATTTTTGCAGTTTTTCCTATGTTTCCCTAATTATGCTGGTCACACCTAGTTTAAAATAGGCAGCTGCAGAGCTGTCTAACATGAGGGAGCCATATCAACTCACATGTGGCACAAATTAAGTCATTTTCAATTTGCAACAGGAATTTGTGCCATACTTGTCCCACTGACTTGACACAATCATCTAAAATAGTTAGTACCAAGCTGAATTATAATTTGATGTTAATCACTGTTCCCTCTCCCCTCCACTCCTACAAACAAAGGACAGGCTAATAAAATCATCCAGCAGCACATACTTAAGGTTGGATAGACTCTCTTTAGACACTTTTATGCTGGCGCTTGTTTAGTTCCGATTCTGGGAGACTGGCGTCCATGAGCTGGCTCCCCATTCTGACACAGCTAAATCTGTCTCTCTTAATCTTCTGGCTGGATGGTAGGCACAGCTTTCTTGTGATCCAAGCTAAGGAAGCACCAGTGTAAAACTGCATTCTGACTGGCGTATGGAAGCTGCATCAGTCACCAAATCTCTCGCAGTCAGTCAAAGTGCTGATAGCTTAATGATGGCAGCCTCTGATGGCTCAGGGAGTTCCTCCAGTTATTATGTGAGCCACAAAGACCAGGAATATCCCACAATTGACATGCTAAATTAGTTCATTTTGGTGGTTAGGAAAGCAATTATTGGTCTCCGCACCTCCGCTTGGGCATTAGGAAAATTGATCAGGGTTCCCACTCTTGATCATTGTAGAGTGACTCCTCTAGGAAGCTTGTGCACATGTGCCATGGGGTTGGACAGAATCGGGAAGTGGCCGAATAGCCTTCCACCAGACACCGTCAAGGCTAACGAGCGAATAGTGACCATCTAGGCAAGCTATTGAATGGGATCTGGCACCCATTGAACAATAGCCCAATAAGGAGTAATGTCTTCAGGTGGTAATAGAAGTGCAGAGAAATGGCAGGAAGAGAGAAAAATAGGAAACTTTGAAAAAGAGAGAAAAAATGAATCAGGAGTCCTCACTGTTTTAACGAGTGAGGGAAAATAGCCAGTAATAATTGATGCCATTTAGATACTAATCAAAGACAAACCTAAAAAGACCAAAATATATATTAGCTGTTTTCATTGAATTACACTACTGTAACTGTTAGAGACTGACCATAATTGTCATGTATTTGACAAGAATACAAAGAGGTCTATTTCACTTGTACCTCCTTCACCTCACAAAGTGTACTGTAACAACCGCAGAAGGTTGTGGGCTCAAACCATACTCTAGGATTTGAGCACATCGTGTTTAATGGAGCAATAAGGCTGCTGGCTCCTGACATTCAGTTCTAGTGGAGCCAGCAACAGCTCCTGAGTAAGCAGGTCAGTTTTGCTAATCAGTTTAACTAATTTAATGCTTAGCAAGTCTGCCAGGTTTGCATTGGGAGCTGTTGGCCCTAACACTTAATAAACTCAACATTAAGGCAGCTATAATCACAGCCCTTTTTGATTTGTTCAGCTGCATGTTAAAGATCTCATGGCACCTTTGGAAATAGATCAGGGAGCTTTCCTTGTCTCATTGCTTCTCCTACAACCAAATGCATCAAAATCAGATTGATAAAAGAAAGACTTGCACTTATGTAGTGCCTTTCAGAACCTCAGGATGTCGCAAAGCCAATGAAGGCCTTTGAAGTGTAGTAAATGTTGTAATGTAGGATGCGCGGGAGCCAATTTACACAGTAAGCTCCCACAAACAGCAATGTGATAATAATCAGATCATTTGTTATAGTAATGTTGACTGAGGGAATAAATATTGGGCAAGACTCCACTGCTTTTCTTCAAAATAGTATCAAGGGATCTTTTATGACCACCCGAGAGGACAAACAGGGCGGTGGTTTAATAGCTCATATGAAAGACAGCACCTCAGATAGTGCAGCACTCCCTCAGTACTGCATTGGAGTGTTAGCCTTGATTTTTGTGCTCAAGTCTCTGGAGCAGGACTTAAACCTACATTCTTCTGACCCAGAGGTGTGACTGCTACCTACTGAGCCATAGATAGCACTAATTAATCATTCATATCATCACTGGTTCGAGGATCTTATGTGTAAAATAATTGTTGCATTTGACCAGATGACAAACAGTCACCATAACTGAAACTTATTTCAGTATATGTGAATTACTTGAAGATGTTTGAGAGATGTGATGAGCCATTATATAACAAAAGTTTTTTTAAGTGTTTTTTAAAATAGATTGCTATTAATTTTATAAGCTTGAAATTCCTGGCTCATGGGATGGCAAAAAAGGAGTTTCCTACAAGGAAGTGCAGGTATTTGGGACAGAAAACCCTATTAAGCAAGGCCAGCAAAACTTTGGGTGGGGGTGGGGGGAGGGTGGAGAAGGTAAGGTGAGGAGAAGGCAAATCTTCGTCTGATGCCTTCATGTCAAGGTGGCAGAGGTGAGGAAGTTCCTAGGAAAGTCCAGGAATTCCATCCTTTGCGCACTCGGCAGTTCACATCCAACTTCTGGCCAGCTGAAAGCAGCTGTAAGTCTGACCAAAACCCCAGGAAATGCCTCAATGCATTTGAAGACCAAGATATTTTATTAATGGGATGGAATCCCCGAGATAATCAATTAGTTGCAAAAGAAGGCTTTAAAGTTTTCTGAGGAGCGCCCCCCCCCTCCCCCTTCCCAGATCTCCATTATGCCATTGGAGCAGGAAGATATTTTTAAATGCATCCTTATAAGTGCCAGTGGTCCACCCTGAACATTTGAATGACCCTGCACCTGAGATTTGGGAAGGTACCTGTGCACCAAATAGGGATTCTGCTCGGCTGTACTTGTACTGGTACTTCTGGCCTTAGGTATATAGATACAGAGAAAAGTACCTGGAGCATCACACACTCCTCCGAGTACCCTTTGTTTGTAATATTACAAATCGCTGCTAAATCAGTTGTGCCATTCAGGAATTACTTCTTCACACAAAGGAGATGCAAAACTCTCTACCCTAAAAAGCTCTTGAGGCTAGGAGGAAAATTAGAAATGTCAAAACTGAGATTGATAGATTTTTGTTAGACAAAGTATTAAGGGACATGGAACCAAGGTGCGTAGATGGAGTTAAGATACAGATCATCCATGATCTAATTAAATGGCAGAACAAACTCGAGGGGATGAATGGCCTACTTCTTTTCCTATGTTCCAAAATCACTGTGCTTTTTTTTTCATTACTCATAACTTATTTAGAGATTTGTTTTGTCAACATTACTACGTACCTTCGTGAAAATACTCCACTTGATACAATCTTATTTTGTAGAACAATGAATAACACAAATTACTTGAAATGCACAATTTTATTCTTTTATATGCCTGCCATACATATGATTTCTATGAAATGTAACATAGAAACCTTTGGGGTTCCTTGATGGCTTAATGAATAAAGGCCACACCCAGTATAGCTTTAAGTCAACGAGGCCTGAAATTTCAGGTTTAATTCACATTCTGTGCTGAGTTAGTTGAGCTCAGTTGGGGCAGTTGTAAGGAATGCTACCATTGGCCTTTGTGCCAAGAAGCTAGAGGAGAAGAACATAAGAAATAAGAGCAGGAGTAGGCTATTCAGCCCTTTGAGCCTGCTCCGCCATTCAATAAGATCATGGCTAATCCTCTACCTCAGTTACACCTTTAGCCACTATTCCTTGCTCAAAAAACTATCAATCTCTGTCTTGAATATACTCAATGGTTGCAAATCCAAGGCTTTCTGGGGTAGAGAATTCACAACCCTTTAAGTGAAATTACTCCTGACCTCAGTCCTAAAATGACCAACCCCTTATTCTGAGACTGACTGCTAGTTCTAGACTCCCAGGCCGGGGGAAACATCCTCCCAGCATCTATCCATTTAAGCCCCTAAAGATTTTTTGTTTCAATTAGATCACCTCTCTTTCTTCTAAATTCCAGTGAACATAAGCCTATTCTTCTCAATCTCTCCTCATAGGACAATCCTCTCATCCCAGGAGTCAGTCTAGTGAACATTTGTTGTATTCCTTCTAAGGTAGGTATATCTTTCATTAGGCAAGGAGAACAAAGTACTCAATATTCCAGGTGTGGTTTCAAAAAGACCCTAGATAATTGTAGGAAGAAATATCCTGCTTCTGATCTCAATTCAAGAACCTGCTGGATGAAGTGTACATGGATACCAGGTGAGAGCGGAACTGGGTTTATTTCTGACTCCTTGCATAATCAAATAGCTTATCTAGGTTCACACGTGGAAATGATCACTTGGTTAAATGTTCTTGAAGACTTAGGGCATTGATGAAACACCATCTCAGTCAATACTTTCAGGAGAGAGAGAGCAAAAAAACTAGGAAATTAATCTGAAAAACTGAAAAATTATGTTGATTAACATCTTGGCATTGTGACAGATCATGATCTATATCTATTAAAAATATATACTTCCCCAAGCTCTCCCAGTGGGTAGATCCGCCATGAGGTGTGGCTCTGAGCCATTCAAAAGGAAAATCCCAGGTTTATCCCGATCTGCATCCATTTGACTGCTCTCAGCCCAGCTTTTTAAGTAGCTTCAGCCTCAGTGACTGAGGGAGAAGAATTGTCTACCAACTTTATGAATTCTGGTCTCTTGTCCAGTTACTGTCATAGGTTGTGTAGGGAACCATAGAACAGTGGTTATGTTACTGGACTAGTAATCCAGAGGCCTGAACTAATGATCTGGAGACATGAGTTCAAATCCTATCATGGGGAATTTAAATTTAGCTATTAAATCTGTAATAAAAAGCTAGTCTCTGTAATGGTGACCATGTAACTACTGGATTGGTGTTAAAAACCCATCTGGTTCACTGATACCCTTTAGGGAAGGAAATCTGCTGTCCTTACCTGATCTGGCCTATATGTGACTCCAGACAGTAATGTGGTTGACTCTGAACTGCCCTCTGAAATGGTCTAACAAGCCATTAAGTGATGCGTAATAAATGCTGGCCTTGCCAGTGACACCCACTGCCTGTAAATGAATTTAAAAAGTTGGGTTGTCTTCAGCTGTCTTGTTACCCAAGGTGAAATAGCTGACTGACAATCACTGAGTAGGTTCACACACAAAGAATGGCCTTTTGGGTAGAAAGCTGGAGTGCTGCCAGTACTAACAGAAATATATCCCAGTGTGAATCAGCATGTTGAGGTGAGGAGTGGAGAGAGAGGAAAAAATTGAGAACTATTTTTTTTAAAAAAGAGAAATGTTACCCCAATGGATTCCAAAGTAAAAAATTCAATCTTTACTTCAGCTGACCTTTAGACTTCTCCTCAAGGGTTCTGAGCCCCAGTCCCAGAAGAGAGGAGAACCTGGAACGTGGGTTCGAGTTCAATGAGTGGTGGCCTATATAATGGGATTCCCAGCAGCGGTAGCAATTCTTATGCTCTGGACTTTCCCGATCGACTACATGAAGAAAATTAAGAGAGTGAGTAAGGAGATGGGAAACAAAAAAAAAGAAAAATTTGTTGACATTAGTAAATAAGAATAAAGAAACTACAATTGACTCCAATCTGTAGAATTTATGGTGCACGTTTCACCCACTGAGTACTGATGTGGTAAGGGTATTGTTCAGAACTTATTGACACAATTATTTACAATGATAGTTCGTGAAATATAGTTTTGAGAGTTAATTATGTGTTCTAAAATACTCAGAGTTGTGGTGGTCTTGTCTGCTTGTGGCCTCTTGTACAGATGTTTTTTTGCCAAACGTATCACATCTTATTATATGATTTTCCATTTCAATAACATAGCAGCCTCAATTCCCTTGATAGATACTTTCCATTATATAATTTCCTTTCGTAAACAAAACATCGAATAAGGTTACGGTACCAGATATTTTTTCTGAAGATAAGGGAAGAAATAGCAATTGACTCTCAATTTTTTAATGGATATGTGAGTTTCATATTGTGTTCAGTCATTTCTCTATTTATGGAATATTATACATATGTTTTTTTTTACATTCAAAGCCTATCCAAGATAGCATTTCAAAAATGTTGTAAAAAGACAATTATGTTTCTAACTTCAGCTTTTAAATCCAGCCTGGTTTTCATGCTTAACTTAATGTTTCCATTCCAGGACTTTTCCTCTGAAGAATTATATAGACATTATTACATAGAGCATAGCATTATTAAAGCACTGAAACAGGCCATTCAGCCCAACTGGTCTATGTTTATAATAAAAACAAGAAATGCTAGAAATACTCAGCAGGTCTGGCAGCATCTGTGGAGAGAGAAGCAGAGTTGATGTTTCAGGTCAGTGACCCTTCTTCAGAACTGGCAAATATTAGAAATATAAAACATTATAAGCATGTAAAGCAGGGTGGGGCAAGAGATAACAAAGGAGAAGGTGTAGATAGGACAAGGTCACAGAATAGCTGACCAGAAGGTCGTGGAGTAAGGGCAAACAATATGTTAATGGTGTGTTGAAAGACAAAGCATTAGTACAGATAGGGTGTTAACAGACTGAAAATTGAACAGCCGCAAGTGCAAACATGAAAAAAACGTTGGTAAGCAAACTGAACAAACTATGAAATAAAATAAACACAAAAAAAATATATTAAAAAAGAGGGAAAAAAATAACTAAAAATAAAAGTAAAATGGGGGGCCCGTTATGCTCTGAAATTATTGAACTCAATGTTCAGTTCGGCAGGCTGTAGTGTGCCTAATCGGTAAATGAGATGCTGTTCCTTGAGCTTGCGTTGATGTTCACTGGAACACTGCAGCAATTCCAGGACAGAGATGTGAGCATGAGAGCATGGGGGTTATTGAAATGGCAAGCAACGGGAAGCTCGGGGTCCTGCTTGCAGACTGAGCGGAGGTGTTCTGCAAAGTGGTCACCCAGTCTACGTTTGGTCTCCCCAGTGTAGAGGAGACCATATTGTGAGCAGCGGATACAGTATACTACATTGAGAGAAGTACAAGTACATCGCTGCTTCACCTGAAAGTAGTGTTTGGGGCCTGGGATAGTGAGGAGAGAGGAGGTAAATAGGCAGGTATTACACCTCCTGAGATTGCAGGGGAAGGTGCCATGGGAAGGGGACGAGGTGGTGGGGGTACTGGAGGAGTGGACCAGGGTATCACGGAGGGAACAATCCCTTCGGAATGCTGACAGGGGAAGGGAGGGGAAGATGCGTTTGGTCGTGGCATCACGCTGGAGGTGGTGGAAATGGCGGAGGATGATCCTTTGGATATGAACCTGAACCAAGGATTCCCCCCCACTGTGGTCGACAGGGCCCTCAACCATGTCTGGCCGATTTCCTGCACCTCTACCCTCACCCCTTCCCCTCCCTCCCAGAACCGCGACAGCGTTCCCCTTATCCTCACTTCCCACCCCATCAGCCTCCATATCCAAAGGATTCATCATGAGTGAACCAAGATTAATAAGTATCAAAGTAGAGGTGTTTAAATGTTAAAAGGATACCATAGGCTAGACACAGAGAAACTATTTCCTCTGATGGGGGAATCAGAACTAGGGGACATAATCTTAAAATTTAGAGCTAGTTCATTCAGTAGGAAAATTGGGAAGCACCTTTTCAAACAAAGGGTAGCAGAAAACTGGAAATTATTTTGCCCAAAAGGCTGTGGATACTGGGACAATTGGAGCTTTCAAGATTGAGAATAATTGATTTTTGTTAGGTAAGGTTATCATGGGATTTGGAGCTAAGGTGGGTAAATGGAGTTGAGGTACAGATTGGCTGAGCTCTAATTGAACAGCAAAGCAGGCTCGAGGGGCTGATTGGCCTACTCCTGTTCCTAAGTTCCAAAACTGGCACGCAAGTAATCATTCTTAATGAACGAACCTAGATTAATAAGGGCTATTAGATCTTACATCTAAGTCTCATATTCCCGCATGACATCTATACATCTACTGAATAGTGACTAGAAGCAGGAGCCCTGGTTAATTTTCCTTCTCCCTAGCCCCGGGTTGCTAAAGCCAGCTAAAGCACCTTTAATCTCAATCCGTCTGAGCTTAATTAATTCAGTACAGACAAAGAATTGGACCCGGGGCTTCCAATAATGGAAAAAATATAAGCAACTAAGCTAAATCTTCGAGTAACCATTTAATTTTGTGGAAAATCATGAAATAGGTTATAATGAACAATTTCTTTGCCCACTGAATGATATCAACCCTTTTTAATTTAATTTTGTGTAGGGTATATGGTTGAACGAGTTAATATAATTCCATAAAAGTCATCAGCACTGATACAAATAAGAGTTCTGTGGTGCCGTATAATGTGACAGATTTCAACATTACCATTGCAGTACAGCGAAAAAAAAGTCATGTTCCTACTGTGGGTACATTAATACATTTTAATCAGGCACAAATGCAGTGAAATGCCTTTTGGTCTTCACCAGCACAGAGAGCTTTTTGTGTTGTACCCAGCCTAACCCACTAGCTCTGGTTTTGTGCATGTGAAATTAATTATGAGGAAATACTAAAACACTTTGGTAGAAATTACTCTTCCACCAGATGTTCCATATGTGAGAATGTATTTACCCTTTTTGAGTCAAGCATAACAAAACTACTGTATTTGATCAGTGTTGTTTCTGTTTTCCTTCTGAACTTTTCCTTGCTCTTTGATGGCCATATGGCCTTCTGAATGAAAATGTGAGGCTGCTGTCAGTCAAGAAACATCTTGGGAACTACTGTTTTCACTGTACGGTTGTGCAGCGATACAAGAAAGAGACTTTCCATGTGCTGTTAACTACAAAAATTACTCCAGGCGCTCAGTTGTTAGTGCCAAATAATGCTGTTAGGGGTACTTTTGTGAAGGGTTTTCCATTTTATCTATATTTTGTGCCCATTTCCTTCAAGTTTAATCCTTCTGCTATGTATCCTCATCAGATGACCCACAACACCAATATCATTGTAATCTAACAGAATGGTTTATAATGGGGATAAGGTATTGATATTTAGCTTCAGCCAGTTAAAGGTAAATGACAGAACACAAGGAAGTATTGTGTATGATAAGGCCATTTGATCCATTAAGATCATTCTTCTCACGGATCATGCGCATTTTGCCCTTTTGTAAACTCAATCCAATTTTATTTAATGTACCTAAGGGAGGTGAGCAACATGGCTAAAAGCTCAAGGATATAATGCTATGTGAAATTGTTCCCTGACCTCCAAGGCTATAAAACATCAGGATATGAATTGGACATTACAGTATATTCTTCAACCCATGTTTGCTCCATATAGTTCCCACTTACTTGGTCCAGGCAGCACAGAGCTATTATGTTCCACACTTTCTCCCGTGTCTCTTTTTTTTTTGTTTTGACCAAGCGATTTAAATCAGGAGACATCGTTACAGGTTTAGAGTACACTTAAATAATTAATTTTTTTTAAATACTGAGATCCAAATTAATTAATTAAATAGAATAGAGATGGCTGGGCAGGCGATGTGTTGTAGCTGTAGTATGTGGGAGCTGGTGGACGCCGGCGCAATCCACGGTGACCACATCTGCAACAAGTGTTGGCTGCTCGAGGAACTCGGCTCAGAGTTGATGAGCTGGAATCCGAGCTACAGACACTGCGACACATCAGGCAGGGGGAGAGTTACCCAGACAAGAGACAGTCACACCTCTTAGATTAATAACATCCAATTTGGACCGTGGTCAGGGACAGGAGGGTGTGACTGCAAGTGAGGCAAGTATGGGGATCCAGAATTTAGCTTTGGAGGAGCCTCAGTCAGTGCCCTTATCCAATAGGTACAAGGTTCTTGCTCCCAGTGTGGACGACGGCACAGACTGCAGGGAGGATGAGTGAACTGACCACAGCACCATGGTTCAGAGCACCATTCAAGTGGGGGGAGAAAAGAGAAATGTAGTTGTAATAGGGGATAGCATAGTTAGGGGAATAGATACTGTTCTCTGCAGCAAAGATAGAGAGTCCCGAAGGCTGTGTTGCCTACCTGGTGCCAAGGTTAAGAACACTGCGGCACAGTGGCGCAGTGGTTAGCACCACAGCTCCAGGGACCTGGGTTCAATTCTGGGTACTGCCTGTGCGGAGTTTGCAAGTTCTCCCTGTGACCGCGTGGGTTTCCGCCAGGTGCTCCAGTTTCCTCCCACAGCCAAAGACTTGCAGGTTGATAGGTAAATTGGCCATTGTAAATTGCCCCTAGTGTAGGTAGGTGGTAGGAGAATTGAGGAAAGATGGGGATGTAGTAGGGAATATGGGATTAATGTAGGATTAGTATAAATGGGTGGTTGATGGTCAGCACAGACTCGGTGGGCCAAAGGGCCTGTTTCAGTGCTGTATCTCTCTATCTATCTCTTCTGGGCTAGAGAGGAACTTGGAGTGGGAGGGAAAGGATCCAGTTGTCATGGTCCACGTAGGTACCAACGACATAGGTAGGACTAGGAAGGAGGTTCTGCTGAGGGACTATAAGCAGCTTGGGGCTAAAATAAAAAGCAGAACCACAAAGGTAATAATCTCCGGATACTACCTGAGCCACGTGCAAATTAGCATAGGGTAAATAAGATTAGAGAGGTAAATGCGTGGCTCAAAGATTGGTGTGGGAGAAATGGGTTCTGATTCATGGGACCCTGGCATCAGTACTGGAGAAAGAGAGAGCTGTTCTGTTGGGATGGGCTTCACTTGAACCATGCTGGGACCAGTGTCCTGGCGAATCGTATAACTAGGGTTGTAGATAAGGCTTTAAACTGAATAGCAGGGGGGAGGGTTCAATTCAAGGGAAGTTTAAAAAGTCGAAAAGTAAAGAGAGAGCAGAGGTGCAGGGTAGTGAAGGGGCATCCATTAATCAGAGTGTGACAGGAAGGGACAGAGAATACAAGCATAAGAGTACAGCAGAAATTAGAACCAGAGTAGGTAAAAATGGTAAAAAAAGTCAAAGCTTAAGGCTCATTATCTGAATGCACGTAGCATTTGTAACAAGATAGATGAACTGACGGCACAGATAGAAATAAATGAATATGATTTGATAGCTATCACAGAGACGTGGTTGCAGGATGACCAGGACTGGAATCTCAAGATTCAAGGATATTCGACGTTCCGGAAGAATAGGCAGAAAGGAAAAGGAGGTGGGGTAGCTTTGTTATTAAAGGAAGGGATCAGTGCAGTTGAGAGTAATGATATAGATGTAATAGATCATGATGTAGGATCCGTTTGGGTGGAAATAAGGAATAGCAAGGGAAAGAAATCACGGGTGGGAGTGGTCTATTGGCCCCCAAGGAGTTGCCTCTCTGTAGGACAAAATATTAATCAGGAAATAATGGAGGTGTGTAAGAAGGGCACTGCAATTATCATGGGTGATTTTAATCTGCATATAGACTGCACAAATCAAATTGTCAAGGGTAGCATGGAAGATGAATTTGTAGAGTGCATCAGGAATTGTTTCTTAGAACAATAGGTTGCAGAACCTACCAGGGAACAGGCTATTTTAGATTTGGTAATGTGTAATGAGGTAGGATTAATAAGAGATCTCCTAGTTAAGGATCCTTTAGGGGGAAGCGATCATAACATGGTAGAATTTTAAATTCAGTTTGAGGGTGAGCAACTCGGGTCTCAAACCAGAGTCTTCAACTTAAACAAGGGCAATTACACAGGTATGAAGAAAGAGTTGTCTAAAGCAGGCTGAGAAAATAAACTACAGGGGAAGTCAGTAGATGAGCAGTGGCAGACTTTTAAGCAGATATTTCATAACACTCAGCAAACAGTTATTCCGGTCAGAAGGAAGGACTCGATGAGAACGATGAACCACCCGTGGATAACAAAGGAAAAGGAGAGTATCAAATCAAAAACAATGGTGTACAAAACGGCGAAAATGAGTGGTAGGCCAGAGGATTGGGAATTTTTTAGAAACCAGCAGCGGATGACTAAAAAACTAATGAAGAGGGAGAAAATTGATTATGAGAGTAAATTGGCAAGAAATATAAAAACAAACAGTAAGAGCTGCTACAGGTATATAAAAAGGAAGAGAGTAGCTAAAGTAAGTGTAGGACCCTTAGAGGATGAGATGGGGGAATTAATAACAGGGAACAGGGAAATGCAGATAATTTAAACCAATATTTTGCATCGGTCTTCATGGTGGAGGACACTATAAACATCCCGACAATAATAGATAACCAAGGTGTAAATGGGAGGGAGGAACTTGTTACAATCTCCATCACGAGGGAAAAGGTGCTGGACAAACTGATGGGACTAAAGGTAGACGAGTCACCAGGACCCGATGGCCTGCATCCAAGGGTTTTAAAAGAAGAGATAGTGGAGGCATTGGTCATAATATACCAAAACTCACTGGATTCCAGTAGGGTACCAATGGATTGGAAAACTGTTAATGTGATGCCCCTAATCAGGAAAGGAGGGAGACAGAAAGCAGAAAACTATAGACCAGTTAGCTTAACATCTGTCATTGGGTAAATGCTAGAGTCCATTATTCAGGAAGAAATAGCAGGATATTTAGAAAAACATAATGCAATCAAACACAGTCAATATGGTTTTATGAAAGGGAAATCATGTTTGACAAATTAGTTAGAGTTCTTTGAGGATAATACAAGTAGAGTGGATATTTGGATTTCCAGAAGGCGTTCGATAAGGTGCCACATAAAAGGTTATTGCGCAAAATAGGAGCTCAGGGTATTGGGGGTAATGTATTGTCATGGATTGAAGATTGGCTAACACACAGAAGGCAGAAAGTCGGGATCAATGGGTCCTTTTCAGGTTGGAAAGCAGTAACTAGTGGGGTGCCACAAGGATCGGGCCTAGGGCCTCAACTATTTACTATCTATATTAATGACTTGGAGGAGGTACAAAGTCTAGTGCATCCAAATTTGCTGATGATACAAATATAGGTGGGAAGGCATGTTGTGATGAGGACACAAAGAATCTGCAACGGAATATAGATAGGTTAAGTGAGTGAACATCATCTGCCAAGTTTTGGGCCAATGTGGGAAAGTGTGAGGTAATCCACTTTGGTAGGAAGAATAAAAAGGCAGATTATTATTTAGATGGAGAAAGACTACAAAATACTGCAGTAGAGGGATCTGGGTGTTCTTGTACATGAAACATAAAAAGTTTGTATGCAGTTGCAGCAAGTAATTAGGAAGGCAAATGAAATTTTGGCCTTTATTGCTAGCGGGTTAGAGTTTAAAAATAGGGAAGTCTTGTTACACCTGCACAGGTGTTGGTGAGGCCACACCTGGAGTATTGCGTACAGTTTTGGTCCCCGTATTTAAGGAAGGATATACTAGCATTGGAGGCAGTTCAGAAAAGGTTCACTAGGCTGATTCCTGGGATGAAGGGGTTGTTTTATCAACAATGGCTAAACAGGTTAGGCCTTTACTCATTGGAGTTTAGAACAATGAGAGGTGATCTTATTGAAACATACAATATTCTGAAGGGGTTTGACAGGGTAGATGCTGAGAATATGTTTCCACTGGCGGGGGAATCTTGAACTAGGGGACACCGTAACAGAATAAGGGAGCACACATTTAAAACTGAGATGCAAAGGAATTTCTTCTCTCAGAGGGTGGTGAATCTCTGGAATTCACTACCTCAGAGAGTTGTGGAGGCTAGGTCACTAAATGTACTTAATGAGGAGGTAGATAGATTTTTGAAATCTCAGGGAGTTGAGGGTTATGTGGAGCAGGCCTGAAAGAGGAGTTGAGGCCTGGGACAGATCAGCCATGATCTTATTGAATGGTGGGGCAGGCTTGAAGGGCTGAATGGCCTACTCCAGCTCCTACTTCTTATGTTCTTATGTTCATATATCATCTATAGTGTTCTTTCACAACACGTGAAAGGTCATGGGTCTGAACTATAATCGTCTAGAAGTAAGATAGTACAATAATTTTCTTTCACATGCTATGAACAGCTTTTGATTGCAACCTAAACTACATATCCACTGTTATGTGGGGAAAAATACCTTCTAATCTCGTGACTACCTTGAAAGAGGTTAACTTTGTCACTGGTACCCTCTCCTGTCTTTATCTATATTATCAATGGCTTTTTGCATTTTAAAATCCTGTATCATGTTAGTTTTAGATATAGTTTTCAAAGCCCTTCATCAACCTTGCTCTGAAACACAAATTTATCCAGCCTTTTTTATATACAGGAGCTGTTAAACATAAACCTCATTAATAACCTCATTGATAATCACTCAACTTCTTGTTTTCCACTTTTGCTAATAGATACCCATTCATTTTGCACACATGTTTCACATTTCCTTTCCCAATGTGCATTTTGTTACATTAATTCACATTAAAACCCATCTGCCACTCCTTAGGCTATCCACTTAATTTCTCCGAATGCCTTTGAATGCTGTTAATTTCCTTTAGGTGGTTCTGATGATTTGAGTTTTGGCTTTAGAGACCAGAACCAATCAAAAAGGCCCTGTGATTCAATTTTCTGTTCAGACTGCTTGGCATAGGAAATAGCCTGAACCTGTTTTGGGGCCCAGACTCTGTGTTGCATAGGGCTGCACGTGTGCCCGAAGCAAGAGGCTGTTGCGTTAATAGAAATTGGTCCTTGGGCCTCATTGATTTACCAGGGCCTCGCCGGAGGTGGCCCTCTGTTAAGTCCTGGGGAAGCTGGGGTGGAGTTAGAGTTGGGGAGGGGGATCCTGATGCCTGCCCCGCTCATGAGGTGACCAATTTGTGAAAGGGGCCCTCTCAATGGGTTAGGTTGCGAATTTACAGATTCAAGGTGCCTAACGCCTGTCTGTACAGATTTGACCGTGGGATCACCACCTATGCAGATTGGACACAGGCCATCCCCCTGCTAACTTGGTATGCTTTTTGCTTGTTTTATGCCCAAACAATGGGTGCAATGCATACCAATTTGTACCCACCTGAGGTTTACTGAAATCAAAGACCACAACTGACTTCTGAATGCTAATCCTTGGGAGGGAGCGTGTTTCTGATATAGGCAGATACAATTAAGTTTCAAGACCATGTAGAAAAATAACGTTGCCGTCGTTATCTTGATTATTGAAGCCTATTCTTAAAAAGGGAGCAATCAGAAATTAATTTAAGCTGAACTTTAATATACCATGTCACATTCATTGGATGTACTTAAGATGCAAGCCTTGGGTCAGGGGACGCACTCTTCCCTCTGTGTCAGAAGGTTGTGGATTCAAGTCCCACTCCAAAGATTTCAGCACATAATTTAGGCTGGTACTTCAGTGCAATACCGAGGGAGTGCTGCACAATTGAATGTGTGGTCATTCAACGTTAAACTGAGGCCCTGCCTGCCCACTGTCTGAGGTGGGGGTGAAATATCCCAGTGTCCGAGCCAATATTTATCCCTCAACCACTGTCACTTAAACAAATTATCTGGTCGTTTATCTTATTGCTGTTTGTGTGATCTTTTTGTATGCAAATTGATTGTTGAATTTCCTATGTTACAACAGTGACTACACTTCAAAATAACTACATTGGTTGTGAAAGTGCTTTGGGACATCCTCAGATTGTGAAAGGTACAAGTTCTTTCTTTCTTCTTAACTGTATTGTCTCTTTCACCCTACTATGAGATAACATTGATTCTATTAGATTTGAGAAGGAGCAGATTGATTTTACAATAATTATGATATGGCATCAACTAAAGTTGTGGTTATCACAAATCAATAGTCCATTGAAGAGATGATGAATATTAAATTAAACATTATATTAGCTTTTAAAATTTGTGGAGATTCCCTAATTAGTGAGTTTATCCTGTAAGCAGCTATGCTAAACAGACCAGGAAATTCTCAGATTTGATCCTCATTCTGTGCTATGTTGGCAGATTATTTTAGTGGATGGTAGTTAGGATGCTACAATTAACCACAGCACTCCTAGGTTGGAGAAAGAAAAGCTGGCCATCGTTCCCACTCTTGATCACTCCTCCAATGGCTTCTTGCTGCCATTGTATACGTGCAAACTTTTAATTGGGTTTGGTGGTGATGCCCAAAGTAAACTAGCCTACCAACACTGTCAAGGGTCACACAGGAATGATGGTCAATTGGGTCAAATACCAGGGGCAACGGGTACCAAAGTAATCTTCTCCTTCAAGGAATCAAAGCCTTCAAGAGAAATGAGATGAGAAGGTTGGCAGAAAAAATGGTGAGATAAATAAAGTTAACATTCTTGAATTATTAATTCCTGATTGGTTAACACTGAGGAAAATGAATAGTTACGATTGGCACTTACAGCCAAACTTTTCTGATGCATTATTCACATTTCATAACTTAATATAATGCATTCTAGACCAATCAGCCACTGGAGTGAAGGTACATTTACAGTACAAGACACAAGTTACATACCAGAAATAGAGCATAACCTAGGGGCTAACAAGAGTGAGAAAATTAAGGTAATTAATATCAGCAGAGAAAAATTACTGGAGAAAATCATGTGACTAAAATCCAACAATCCCAGGACATGATGGCCTACATCTAGGGTTCTAAAAGAGATAGCTGCATTGATAGTGGATGCATGGCTATGATTTTCCAAAATTCCCTAGATTCAGGAATGGTCCCAGCAGATAGGCAGTTAGCAAATGTAACACCGCTATTCAAGAAGGAGGGAGAAAGAAAACAGGGAATTGCAGGCCAGTTAGCCTGACGCCAGTTGTTTGGAAAGTGCTGGAATCTATTATTAAGGAAGTATTAATAATGCACTTAGAAAAGCACAGTATGATTAGAACAAGTCAACATGGTTTTATGAAAGGGAAATCCTGTTTGGCAAATTTATTAGAGTTTTTTGAGGATGTAACAAATAGGGTAGATAAAGGGAACCAGTAGATGTAGTATACTTGGATTTCCAAAAGGCATTCGATAAGATGCTACACAAAATGTTAGTACACAAGATAAGGGCAACCTTCCACAACAGCACTTCTGACATGTCTTCCTTTTTCCTCAACTGAGGATTCCCCCACTGTGGCTGACAGTGCCCTTGACCGTATCTGACAGTGCCCTTGACCGTATCTGACCCATTTCTCACGCTTCTGTTCTCACCCCTTCCCCTCCTTCCCAGAACCACGATAGGGTTCCCCTTGTCGTCACTTTCCACCCCACCAGCCTCCAAATCCAAAGGTTCACCCTCTGTCATTTCTGCCACCTCCGGCATGATGTCACCACCAAACACATCTTCCCCTCCCCTGTCAGCATTCCAAAGGGACCATTCCCTCCGCGACACCTTGGTCCATTCCTCCATCACACCCGACACCTCGTCCTGTTCCCATGGAACCTTCCCATGCAAGAGCAGGAGGTGTAACACCTGCCCTTTTACCTCCTTTCTTCTCACCATCCAAGGCCCCAAACACTCCTTCCAGGTGAAGCAGCGATTTATGTGTACTTCTTTCAATTTAGTATACTGTATTCACTGTTCACAGTGTGGTCTCCTCTACATTGGGGAGCTTAAATGCAGATTGGGTGACCACTTTGCAGAACACCTGCACTCATTCTGCAAGTTGCCATTTTAATTCACCACCTTGCTCTCATGTCCACATTTCTGTCCTCAGCTGCTACAGCATTCCAGTGAAGCTCAACGCAAGCTCAAGGAACAGCACCTCATCTTCCTATTAGGCACTCTACAGCCTTCTGGACTCAACATTGAGTTCAACAATTTCAGACCATGAGCCTCATTTTGATTCTTTTTAACCATGTGCTGGTCTTAAACATGTTTTTCGTGTTTTTGCTTTCGGACAGAGCTGTTCAGCATTCTTCCATTAAAAGTCTCTCTGGACAAATGCTTTGCCTTTTGCTTCATGACATCTTTGTCATTTAATCTCTGCTGCCCTCTACCCTATCACAGACATTCCTTTTGTTCTTCCTCTCCCTCCCCTCTTTCAACACAATAAAACCATTTCTACCTTCTACCTTCCTTCAGTTCTGAAGAAGAGTCATATCCGAATCAAAACATCAACTCTGTTTATCTCTCCACAGATGCTGCCAGACCTGCTGAACAATTCCAGCACTTCTTGTTTTTATTTCAGATTTCCAGCATCCACAGTATTTTTCTTTTAGACGGGCTAATGGAGTTGGGGGTGATACATTAGCATGGATAGAGGATTGGTAAACAGACAGGAAGCAGAAAGTAGGGCTAAATGGGGCATTTTCAAGTTGGCAGGCTGTGACTAGTGGTGTGCCACAAGGATCAGTGCTGGGGCCTCAGCTATTTACAATCCATATTAATGAATTAAACGAAGAGACAGAGAGTAATGTATCTAAGTTTGCTGACGATACAAAGCTAGGTGGAAATGCAAGCTGTGAGGAGGACACAAAGAGGCTGCAAAGAGAAATAGACAGGTTAAATGAGTGGCCAACAAGCTGGCTGAAGGAGAATAATGTGGGGAAGTGTGAGGTTATTGACTTTGGTCATAAGAATAAAAAAGCAACATTATTTTTAAAGGTGTGAAACTTGTAAATGTTGATGTTCAGAGGGACTTGGGTGTACTTGTACAAGGAACACAAAAAGTTAGCATTCAGGTACAGTAAGCAATGAGGAAAGCAAATGGCATGTTGGCCTTTATTGCAAGAAGATTGGAGTACAAGAATAAAGAAGTCTTGCTGCAATTGTATGCGGCTTTGGTGAGACCACACCTGGAATACTGTGTGCAGTTTTGGTCTCCATGTTTAAGGAAGGATATGCTTGCATTGGAGGCAGTACAGCAAAGGTTCACTAGATTGGTCCCTGGGATGAGAGGGTTGTCCTATGATGAAAGGCTGAGTAAATTGGGATTATATCCTTCTAAACTCACAGAATGAGAGGTGATCTCATTGAAACATTCAAGATTATGAAGGGGCTTGATAGGGTAGATAGAGATGTTGTTTCTTCTGGCTGGGGAATCTGGAACATAGGGGCACAGTTTCAGGATAAGGGGCCGATCATTTAGGACTGAGATGAGGAGGAATTTCTTTACTCAAAGGGTTGAGAATCTTTGGAATTCTCCACCCCAAAAGGTTGTAGATGCACCATCATTGAATATATTTAAGGCTGAGATAGACAGATTTTTGGTCTCTCAGGGAATCAAGGGATATGGGGAGTGGGCAGGAAAGTGGAATTGAAGCCCAAGATTAGCCATGATGGTATTGAATGGTGGAGCAGGCCTGAACAGCTGTATGGTCTGCTCCTATTTCTCAAGTTCTTATTTTTTCCCCCTTCTAATTCTGATTAATGTCTGGATTTGAGTTCATGGGTGTCAAGTACTCTCTGCTACCTCACACAAAACCCCAATTATTCAGGTTTAAACCTAAACAGCGAGCATCAGAAAACTAGTTAATTGTAAGATTGATCCTGTCCTCACCTAACGCTCGTACATATACATTCAAACAGGCAGAGTGCTGGATAGCAGCCATTAGCGGGAACTCTGGTTAATTTTCTTCTCTTTGCACAGGGATAATGGAGCCAGTCGTCACTCCCTTACCTTGACTGAGATTACCTGGCTCAGCACAGACACAGAACTGTATTTGGGTCACTCCGGTCTGCGTGCCTTAGTTACATGCTGTCTTTAACCAACTGACCCATTAGGGAATTATAGATTTTCATTTATAATAATTGGCATATTTTGGTCTACGCTAGAAAATCTTTAATTGTAGGGCACTCCAATTTCAATACTTAACTTTGGCAAACCCATAACACTGACCTAGTTGTCATGACAAAATGACATAGTTTAGGATGGATGTGGAGTAATTTGTGCTGTTTTTGGTATTCTGTTTTGTTGGCTTTACATTTGAGAAATAATGGACACATGTGTGCTTTGCTTTTGCCAAAATAAGGAATAAGCTAAATGCTTGAAGGATGAATCGACATGAGTCTGTTAATTTTCCAGTGTAGACTTGTCTGCTGAGACTTTATTCATAAAGTCCATTTGTGCTATTTGCTTGCACCTGAAAGGCTATTGCCTTCAAATCCTTATTTTGTACAGTGACTCACTCAGTGTATAACTGCTTTTGTTCCCTAATAGTTTTAGTACATTTATCTGGGAATACATTAAACGGGACCCAGTAACAAATAAGAATGTGCAAGAAAAAACAGTTCAGAGAAAGTTGTTTTTTCATAGTTTACAGCAATGGATTTGAAATGTTTCTATGTTGAGGACTCCTGGAAATACTGACACACTCTTGCAGACCCCTGAAAATGACATACTCTTGTACACCCTCTGTCCTAACTTCTGAAAGCTGCCCAAAGGAAAGTATTTCGGATTAATATAAAGCTACAGAACTAACATGCTGGTCAGTCAACAAATCCAGAAATAAAATGCACAGATGGATGAAAAGCTAATGGTCTTCCTTCCTACACCCTAAGGACTGCAGTGGTTCAAGGAGGCAGCTCACCACCATCTTCTCAAGGGCAATTAGGGATGGGCAATAAATGCTGGCCTAGCCAGCGACACCCACATCCCACAAACAAATAAAACAAAACATGAAAACCCTGATGCTCCCTGCTAGCGTGTGCTCCAGGGTCAGTTTCAAAACCTATGGGTTACAGAAAGAGGACAATTTAAAGGACCACTGCAGTCATACCTAGAGAAGATGATCAGTGGAACAATTAAGTGACAGTATGGAATTTTAGTTTGTGTAACATAACATATGAATGACAGACTGATGTTTTTCTCACGTGTTAACACATTTTGATGCAACCTATGCTCCTAATGATGCAATTTTGGCAAGCAGCAAATATTTTGTTTAAAAACAATGTCCCTTGAAATAGCTCAAAGAAGTATAACATTTATATGGTCTTGGCTACTGAAGTGTTAAATTGACCCGTTTCAAGTTAACTAGTTTGTCACTGTTAAGTTTATTGCGCATGTCAATTTAGGACCAATTTGTGCTGAGTCATGAATAGTTTTGTTCTGTGTGTTCACGCCTTTCAAGAACTGGATGAAAGGTGCTCAAACACAGTTTAGGAATCTATATAGATGTTACATAACAGAAATGTTTGTCATATTTGATATTCATGGTACTTGCATATTGTTAACTGAACACTAGATGTCCCCTGATGGTAAAGGCCCGCTCGGGTCTGGAAAAAAAACCTGACCCGAACCTGATAGAAGCACATTGGACCCAAGCCCGATCCAGCTTGAGCCCTTCCATTTTTTCCCCGCACCCGACCCGACCCCGACCTGACCCGACCATAGTGCACTCACTGTACTTACCACTTTTGGATGGATGGAATGGAAGGAAGCTGCACTGCTGCAGCATGAGCGCGACGATGTCTTAGAGACACTCATTTGCTCACTGCAGAGATTCCGAGTCTGTGGAGTACTGTGTGTGTCCAGCCCAGCCCGGACCCACCCCGACCCCAGCCTGAAAGCCGGACCCAGAAGAGCGACCCAACCCGAACCCAACACATGTCGCCGGGTCCCGTTGGGTCCGGGTCGGGTAGCAGACCTTTACCTGATGGAAGTAAGCACATTGTAGCAATGTCACTCCAAAGCCTTCTCTTGAATACCTTTGCTTATTCTTCGATAGAATATTCGAGAAGGTATGGAAATAAAAGCAGCTAGTTATTACCACACCAATTTGAGGTTTCTTCAGACATAACACTATTAAAGATACTAAGGGATCGGGGGATCGTGAAGGAAAATGGCATTGAGGTAGAAGATCAGCCATGATCTAGTTGAATGGTGGAGCGCGTTCGAGGGGCTGAATGGCCTTCTCCTGCTCCTATTTCCTATGTCCCTATTATGCTGGGCTGGGTTTATATCCAGATTCTGGATTTGAAGGAATAGCATTATTCCTCACTGTTACTTGGTAAAGTACAGGTCTGGAATGTGCAGTCCAACTATCAGTCTGTATCCACCAATTAATTGAATTCTGACAAACCAAAGTAGATATTATGCATCATTTCACACTTAATCTATGGAATAAAAATTAATATAATAAAGTAACATGGGGAATTCACATGTCTGGTATAAACGATGCCGGTGAAACTACTGCATCTGGGTCTGAGTACTAGCGACAAAACGGCTGAAAATGAAATGGAGATGGGGATATTATCAAAATATAGGAAGAGGGACGAAAGGTATCGCAGTGAGAAGGGAAGTAGATTGTAGGTAACACATTCATCTCAAGTCTTTAATATCTGGGAGAGCTTTTTTTTGCAGCAGACTGGTTTCCCTATAGTTTTGATTTTACATTTCTTACCTCCCTTACCAAAGTACCCTGACTTGTGCTGGAATAGTTTTGCAAGCACTGACTGGTTCTCTGGTATCTTGCTCAAATGACTATTCTTCATTGTGCAGCTTGACACTGAGGCCTGTGATTTCTCATTTGCCTGGAATGTAATATGACATGTGCCCATTATCAATTAATTATTTGAATATGCACCCCCAAATCTGACCATCAGCTGTCACTGCCAGTTGGAGATCCTGGAAGTGGGGCACTGGCCAGTCAGTGCAATGGCTGGCCACCACATTTCCAGCTTACACTTGCTGCTAAACAGATAGAATCACAGAATTGTTACAGCGCAGAAGGATTTGTGCATCGTGTCTACAACGACTCTCCGAATGAGCAATTCATCTAATGCCATTCCCCCGCCTTCTCCCCAAACCCTGCACATTCTTCCTTTTCAAATAATAGTCTAATTCCCTTTTGAATGCCTCGATTGAACCTGCCTCCACCACAATCTCAGACAGTGCATTCCAGATCCTAAACGCTCGCTGCTTGAAGTTTTTCCCCAAATGGTAAATTGGTTTAAAAAAGATCCAATCCCAAGTGTCAGCAAGAGATTTGAGTCAAGATGACATTACAGCCAAGTTTTTTTATTCATTCACATGATGTGGGTATCGCTGGCAAGGCCAACATTTATTGCCAATTTCTTGAGAAGGTGAGGGTGTGCTGCCTTCTTGAATATGACTGAATGGCTTGCTAGGCTATTTCAGAGGGCAGTTCAGAGTCAATCGCATTGCTGTGGGTTTGGAGTCACACATCAGCCAGACCTGTTTAGGACAGCAGATTTCCTTCTCTAAAGGACATGAGTAAAAACAAAACAGTGGTTCCAACATTTTCATATAAATACAGATTTTATTTAATTTCCCCAGCTACCATGGTGGGATTTGAAATCACACCTCTGATTCATTAATACAGACCTCTGATATACTAGTTCAGTAACATAACCACTATACTGTACTCATATCTAATCACTCTATATCTACATATTCACAAAGATCACAGACTGGAGCTTGAAACAATAACCATATCTGTTGTTGTGCTCCAGTTTACCATCAGAGATCAATTTTAGTGCCCCACCATTATCCTGGCTGAGCTCAGTGGCTTCAATATGTTTAGTTTAGTTTAGTTTAGTTTAGAGATACAGCACTGAAACAGGCCCTTCGGCCCACCGAGTCTGTGCCGACCATCAACCACCCATTTATACTAATCCTACACTAATCCCATATTCCTATCACATCCCCACCTGTCCCTATATATTTCCCTACCACCTACCTATACTGGGGCAATTTATAATGGCCAATTAACCTATCAACCTGCAAGTCTTTGGCATGTGGGAGGAAACCGGAGCACCCGGAGGAAACCCACGCAGACACAGGGAGAACTTGCAAACTCCGCACAGGCAGTACCCAGAATCGAACCCGGGTCCCTGGAGCTGTGAGGCTGCGGTGCTAACCACTGCGCCACTGTGATAAAAGTATGAATGAATGAACAAAGTTACATTTATAGGGCGCCTTTATTGACATTCACAGCCAATGAAGTACTTCTTAAGTGCAGTCATGGTTGTAGGAAATGCAAAGCAATATGCACACGACAAGCTCCCACAAACAATAATGAGATGTGACTCGATAATCTGTTCAGGTGATGTTGATTGATAGATAAATATTGGCCACGAGAATGGGGAGAACTCCCTTGCTCTTCATCGAAACAGTGCCATGGGATCTTGTAGGGCAATTGGGGCCTCGGTTTAACATCTCATTTGAAAGGTGGCACCTCTGACAGTGCAGAATTCCCACAGTAATGCACTGCCAGCCTAGAATATGCACTCAAGTCTCTGCAGTGGGGCTCAAACCCATGGTCTTTTGACTCAGAAGTGAACGTGCTGCCACTCAGCCAAGGCTGACACCCGGAAGTAGATATTTTCTTTTTGTAAGCATCAGCAGTATTTGAATGCAAGGGGATATCTGGCAGGCACTCCCAGCGACAGAAAATAAAATCTCATCAGCTGTGCTAGCTGTAAAGTATGGCTTAGAGCAATTTACAGCTTGGCTCGGCATAAGTTTGGTGATTGCGTGCAATGATCTATGAATATCTGATGGCCTTGACTAAGACAGCTAAGTATGAAATGAGCGGATATAGATATAAAATAGAATTTACCATAATCAAATAGCCTTGTGGTAGGAAGAGGCTGAGAGGGGACACTCCCATGTGAGATTATCAAAGTAACAGATCCTTAGCCACAATGGGAAGAAATGAAAAGGGGAGACAGCTGCAAGTTGTGTAAAGAGCTAGTCACATCTAATGAATGATTAACAGAAGAAGATAAAGGTGCAATCTAGGGGAAGCCCAGTGCAGATTTCCCACAAGAATTTTCCCCTCCAAAGCTCAGTTATTTCAAGATTTAGATCACTAGTACAAACCCCACCAAACCAGACCAGTGCAATAATCAAATGTCAGTGTCAATTAATGCTCTCAATTGCTTGGAAACCAGATGCTGGTCATGATTGAATGCTTCTATGAATGTAATTAATTTGGTGTGCTGTGGGCTGCAGCACTTGCCTCATTGGAAAGGTCCCGAGCTGCATGTAAGTAAAAGAGAGGGAGCATAGTACATTTTATGTAATAAAGGAGAGGTGGAGAGTATTTCATGTTGTTCGAATGCTTGTCGCTTATCTTTGCAGCTAAGTTGGCTGAGTTACCTACCCCTCCATCCAAATTATCGAATGTTTAAGCATTGGTGGGTGCTGAGAAAGGTGGTGCGACTCTGGCCTAATGGGTGTTAAGTTCAATTTAAGCATCGTGATTTGGAAAACTACAGAGAATAGTGGAGATTGATTTGACAGGTGTATGATAACTTGCACACTGCCCTAGTACAGCTGTGCTTCCTGGAAAGGAGAGGAATGCATTCCATTAACCAATCTGGATCGTGGCTGGAAAATCCAGCATCCAAACGGGACAGAACAAGTAATGACAGCATTTGAGAAACTGTGAATGTGAGGTAATAATCAGCTTCTCAGGAAGTTTTTTAAAAATTGTAATTAAAGAAGAAAGCATTTTTATAACCATGAGTGCCAGGCTAAGTTCCTATTTTGTGGTGAGCTGAATTGGGCTATTTTGGGTTAACTCACCAGATATCTTTATTAGGACACATTAGATTCAGCTAGATTTGTCCTTTTTTTTAAAAAAAAAACCTACTGTGCTTACACATCATCCCTTCCTGTGGCCTAATATTTTGACAGGTGTCATAAAACTGGCTGCTATTTAAGGCTGGACGTTGCCATTTTCATATCAATTTAGAAACAAATTCCTGTTGACTGATGGCGAGGCCAAGAAATCTGAGCATGTCTACATCTGTTTCTCTGGGTGTCTAAGCATCCAAGATGGCGGTTGAGGCGCTCATGGGTGAAGGCAGAAAATGAAATGTCCATGGCCCATGCCCAAATCAGGCATTAGGCCGTGTGAATACCTTTGCGACATTAAACTGCCATGAAATGCCCTGAATGTGGTCTACGTATGATATAACCAGCAGTCCTTAAAGGGACCTGCCACCAACAAGGTATCTTTTTAAAAAATTATTTACCTGGATGTGGCGCTGAAGATGCAGCAGTTGTCCGCCCAGCTCAGTGCTGATGACCTTTTCCTGGCCTTCCCACACCCCACTCTCCCAAGACCTACTTGATTGTCAATGCTGGTAACACAGTGGGCTGAAATTGAAATCCTCTTTGTTCCTCACTGGCCTCAGGCAAATGAGGACTGAGTCCCAAAATCAGATGTGCCTCTGGCCTACTTATTCTGGCACAGGGTGACACAGATCAATTTCTAGGCCTTGGTACTGAATGCTGTATTAACGAGAATCCCATTTTTGTCCTTTTTCAATTTGTTTACATCTCAATTTTTTTTTTAAATATGAAGAAATCGCTATGATGAACTCTTAATGAATGACAATTGTAGAGTCTGATTTGGGAATACCTGCATGTTACATAGCATTTACAGCATAGAAACAGACCTAACAGGTTTATGCTTCACTCGAGCCTCCCTCCACTCTTCTTCATCTAACCCCATCAACATATCTTTCTATTCCCTTTTCCCTCATGTATTTCTCCTGAATTCCTTATTAGCTTTATTAGTGACTAGCCCCTAGATCTAGTCTCCCCCAGTGAAAAAATCTCTGTCTACCCTATCAAACCCTTTCATACCTTAAAAACCTCTATCACACCTCCCCTCAGTCTTCTCTTTTTAGATAAAAGAGCTCTAGCATGTTCAATTCTTCCCAATAGATATAACCTCTCTGTTCTGGTATCATTCTAGTATTTTTTTTCATCCTCTCCAGTATTTCTATATGCTTTTTTAGAATATGGAGACCAGACCTTTTGGCTTCAACTTTGTAAGTAACCAATACTATCCATGACTAGATAGGTAATGCACAGGTAGCTGTGGTTCTGAGCTAATCAGACCAGGAGGATCCCTTGGTCCTGTCCTGTACCGAAATGGACCGGCAAGGCTTCAGCTCAATTATAAATCATTCTAGGCTTGGTTAATCTCAACTAGAGTGGCAGTGGAAGTGATGAAGTTAGCTCTGGCCAGGTTAGGAGCAAAATCAGCTCCTGACTGTAACCTAGTGACCACTGTTGGAAAGTGCTGGTGTGTGGAGATTGGGTGAAGACAGGATTGCACTTGGCTATGAAGGACTTCATGGCTGAACAACCTGCCAAGGCTCTGCGTTGGGCTCACACTGAACAATGGCCACTTTTGTGAGCCACAGAATGGCTCCTGGTGCCCGTGAAACTGCATCCTAACGTCAATCAGCACATTCAAGCAGGGGGAAAAAGTTGGAAAGATGAAAAATATATGTGTCGTGAATTTGATTGGCATGCATTTCATATTCATAAGACAATGGCAAATTACAATTGAATAGGAAGAGAATGTAACAATTAGCAAATGGATACCAAAACTGCCAATCATGAAGTTTGAAAAATACAAAGGAAAAATGGCTAAGCAACTATCAATTGAGTCATAGAGTCATATAGCAATGAAACAGGCCCTTCGGCCCATTGAGTCTGTGCCGACCATCAATCACCCATTTATACTAATCCTACATTAATCCCATATTCCCTACCACATCCCCTCCTACATTAATCCAATATTCTCAACCTACACTAGGGGCAATTTACAATGGCCAATTTACCTATCAACCTGCAAGTCTTTAGCGGTGGGAGGAAACCGGAGCACCCGGCAGAAACCCACGCGGTCACAGGGAGAACTTGCAAACTCCACACAGGCAGTACCCAGAACTGAACCCGGGTTGCTGGAGTTGTGAGGCTGCGGTGCTAACCATTGCGCCACTGTGCAGCCCAGTGAGAAGGAAAAAGAATCAAGAGATTATTCAAAATATTTTTTGAAAGTATCTGTTGTTTAAAATAAACACAGCAATTGCCCAAAGGCTCAGAAAATATCATTATATGTTACCTAGACGCCTGCTTTACAGGTTGAAATACTTGCTGCAAGTTTATCCAGTAAGCAGCTGAGATGCAGAGACCAGGAAGGTGCTGAGTGATTAATTATTATATGCAGTATTTATATAAAAAAATATAAAATGATCACGGTCAGGACTCTAGTCTATACACATACAGTACTAAACAACAACAATGCCTTTAAGGTAATAAAACATCCCAAGGTGCTTCACAGGAGAGATGTCAATACCAAGCCACATAAGGAAATATTCGGATGCCTGGTCATAGAGATAGATTCTAAGGAGTGTCTTAAAGGAGAAGAGAGAGGGCTCATGTTTCTTGGAGTATGTTTTGTTTTATTTGTTCATGGGATATGGGCCTTGCTGACAAGACCAGCATTTATTGCCCATTCATAATTGCCCTTGAGAAGGTGGTGGTGAGCTGCCTTCTTGAACCGCTGCAGTCCATGTGGAGTAGGTACACCCACCGTGCTGTTAGGAAAAGAGTTCCAGGATCTTGACCCAGTGACAGTGAAGAAACGGTGATATAGTTTCAAGTCAGGATGGTGTGTGACTTGGAGGGGAACTTGCAGGTGGTGGTGTTCCCATGCAACTGCTGCCCTTGTCCTTTGAGGTGGTCGAGGTAGTGAGCTTGGAAGGTGCTGTCAAAGCAACCTTGGTGCAGTGCATCTTGTAGATGGTACAACACTGCTGCCACTGTGCCACGGTGGTGGAGGGAGTGAATATTTGTGAATGGGGTGTCAATGGAGTGGGCTGCTTTGTCCTGGATGGTGTCGCGCTTCTTGAGTGTTGTTGGAGCTGCACCCATCCAGACAAATGAAGAATATTCCATCACACTCCTGACGTGCCTTGTAGATGGTGGACAGGCTCTGGGGAGTCAGGTGAGTTGCTCGCCACAGGATTCCTAGCCTCTGACCTGGTCTTGTAGCCATGGTATTTATATGGCTATTCCAGTTCGATGTCAGGACCCATTTTAAGTTACAGAAACTATTATCTCTTATATTGTCTCTTTGGGCCAATTTTAAATTTGGACCAGATTTGGTGAATCCTAATTTCCAGTGTTTGCATGGTAGTGCAATAAAACATTTTTAACTGTCACTTCCAAGGAGGGCATTCATCCCATTTCAACAGCGAATGGAGAAATTTAGCAAAGATTTGTACTTGTTTCTACCAGTGTTTACAAGTAAAACAACAACTTGCATTTATCCAGCACCTTTAATATAGTAAAATGTCCCAAGGCTCTTCACAGGAGCGATTATCAAACATCATTTCTCGCAATAAGGAGGTATTAGGATAGGTAACCAAGAGGATGGTTAAAGAGGTAGGTTATAAGGAGCACCTTAAAGGAGGAGAGAGAGGTGGAGAGGTTTGGGGGGGCGAGGGGGGGGGGGAATTCCAGAGCTTGGGGCCTTGGCAGCTGGAGGCATGGCCACCAATGGTGGAATGATTAAAACTGGGGATGCACAAATCAGTGGGATGTTGGGATAACTCAAGTAGAAGATGCATTGAAGTTGACTCAGGAGGACAGGATAGCACAGTACACCTTCATTTATGTGGATGAAAAGCCTGATGCATCAGCAAATACAACTCCAACATCGATAAACCTCGAAGCAAAGAGAAATAGATGACTGGGAACCTTGTCCAGTCCTCCACGCGACCAGACAGTAGTGAAGCAGGCAGCTCTCGCAGCCCCCACTGCCAGTGACAAGCTCAGCGCACACATGAAAAACAAACAAATCTCCAAGAGCCTCCCCCCAAAATGACTTGGAGAACAGCCGCAGCTAGAAAATCACTGCCGTCTTCCCTTGCAAATCTCAAGGGGAACCAGGCTGAGAAAAGAGATGGTGGCAGCTCTGACTGTGAGGTGTTGCCAGTGAGAAAAAAATGATCAGGAATTTGAACTCCAGGAGAAAGATGCTAATGGGAAATTGCCTAATAAGTATTTAATTGTCTCTAAGAGGAATATCGCAAGGGTAATTATTAAATGATTGTTTTAAAAGGGTAAAAAAATCAAGATGCCATTTGTTTGCTTTGCTCCATGTCCCTTGCTTACTTATTGGCAGACTGTTGATGATTGGTGAATCGTGTGTGCACGTTGGGCATAAAATCTGTCCAATCACTGTCAGGCTTCATGAAATATCTTTCAAGTACAATAGTTGGCTTTTCTTTTGTTTAAATTCCCAATAACAACCTTCAAGTGACTTTGTTTGCAATCCTATGACATCCCATTTAAAAAGCTATTCACTGCATGACCTCCCCTCGCCTCAATTCCATTTTTCATTTTCTTTGACCGTTTTCTTGCATTTGAGTAAAAGGTCATTAATGCTGACGGCCGCAATGAGGAAGACAAATAAAAATAAATGGGAGCCAGGAATCCCATTTATGATTGCTCTTGCGTGATTACTGACCTGTGACTCCTGCTGGAAAAGTAAGAGTGTGTGTGTGTGTGTGTGTGTGTGTGTATACGTTGGCTCAGCTTTAATGCACTTCTGGAGTTGTCACGTAGCCTGCAACTGCTGTGTGGGCTTACATTTAAAGGACTGGCCACTAAGCGAGATACCAGAATACAACCAGTATCTGTTGAGCCATGCCTAGCATGTGCCAACACCAGCAGAAGGTGGGCGAGGGGGGAGGGGGGAACTGAGATAGAAGTTCAGCCATGATCAGATTGAATGGAACAGCAGGCTTGAAGGGCCAAATGTCCCACTCCTGCTCCTATTTCTTAGGTTCTTAAACTGAGATGAAAAAAAGACACATGGAATCTTTCCCTGTATCTATCTGTTCCTGAGCCTAGAATCTCGTACTGTTGTCTGTTTTTCGTTGGAGGGCAGGCTGCAATATAGTGAAACCATTTTCAATACTCTATAAGCAACGCTGGTTAAACTTTGGAATGCTGCAGAGATGCATCATTTCCTTCTATCTCACTTTTTTTGTTTGGGGTTTTTGCGCTCATTGAAGTGAAAGAAGTTAGTTCTTGGGAAAGGAACACCTTCCATTGAGGGCAGTGTCTGGACCAAGACAGAGTTAGATGCACAGTAATACTCCCTCCACAATACCCCAACAACGCGCATCAGTCCAACATCAGTAGCGTCACCAATGGGAGTTTTCCCCATTTCCACACCAGCTATCTTGTGACCTCTGAGTGAGATTGTCAATTGAAGAAAGAACTTAGCGTGCCCTATCAAAAGAAAATTGGATGGACACTTGAAGGAAATAAACTTGCAGGACTACAGGGATCACGTGGGGGAGTGGGACTGCCTGGATTGGTCCGCGGAGAACTGGCACGGACTTGATGGTCCGAATGGCCTCCTTCTGTGCTGTATATGACCATGACTCTATAAGAGGGCAGAATTGAACTTACCAATATAATAGCATTTGTGCGCTTACAATGTCTGTAACTAAAAAGAGCCTGCACCTCTCTGAGAAATCAAGGCACATAATGCTTCACAAAGATACCACTCCGACTTTAAAAGACTCGGCAATTTAGCAAATCAAAACTCTATGATTGCATATATAGCTGCAACAAACAGAATGAATTTTAAGATTGATTACAAAACTTGTCATTCAGAGTGTTTCAAGACTTAGTTGCAAGTCCTGTCCTCCTCTCCTAATGTCCACTGACAGAAGCATTGCTGAGGAATGAAACCCCAGGGAAGACATTATGAGAAGCGATTACAGCAATTTGATTTCCATATATTATATATATATATATAAAACTGTGGGATTTTATTTGAGGTAACGTTCATAGGAATTTGATCTAATTTACTACAATCAAGGACTTGTTTATTTCGCCAATCAAGAACATTTGTGTCACTGTCCATGAGCAGATCTCTTAAAAAAAACTTTCCAAATCCTTTTTATCAAAAATGTGCAACTTCCCCTTCTCCTCTCCATCCAACACTTAACCTTTGACCCACTGTTGGCTGCATTCTCCTCAACAATTCCACATGAAATCAAGCTGGATTATAGTAAGGAATTAAGGAAAATTCAGCTGGTGAAGCCTCTCGCCTCAAGAATTCATCAGCAAGAAAAAAAAAATACAATAGCCTTTTCTAACACCAGCAAGTTAAGAGTTATAAGACCATCCTTTCACCTCAGAGACTTGGGTTTGATGTTGATTGATGGGGTGAACAATGTTTCTCTGCTGGCTGAAATAGGTTGGGAGGCCATCTTCACTTAGCTCCTAATGGGTATGAAACCATAGCTGAACAAAGCCCATGATTTTGCAACCTCATCCACAGCAGCAATGAGAATTCCTGGCATAGAGGTGCAAGTCATACTGATGAAGCAAGGTGCACTTCTAAGGCCGGAGTAAATATGCATCATTGGGCCAAGATAGAGGAAGTATTACTTTTCATCCAACCCATGCCATACCTGGCTTGGGTATGCTTGATGTTGTCACTTGGTGTAAGATTATAGAAAGAATATTCTGCTTCCCAACCCTTTATGATCAACACAAAATAACCCACTTATGATAAGTGTGTTTTCACAGTCTGTACTGCAGAATGCCTGCAGTGTTAAATTCCTATGCGTTCAGTCAATGACCTACAGTTCTTCAAACTATAACCAAAATGAAGAGTGATCAAATTTCACCCATGCAGTAGTCTACAATTTGTTACAGGTTTACCATCAAAAGATCATTATTACTGTATATGCAAAGCTTTTCTCAATGCCAATATTCAAAGTGCCAAAGGTGTATTCTCATTTGTTATAACGCATTAAAGGAAATAAACTATTTTATTTTTTCACCTTCGCCCCACTTCCCTTTTCCTAACAGTGGTAACTCATACTGGGATATGGTTTCACAGAAGGCAGCCTTTCACATGTGAATCTAAATAGTGAGTTCCAGTTGGCTCTTCCACCATGGGAACCATCACAGTCCAATCTAAACAATAGATGGACATCAGCTCCAGTGCAAAGTCTGAGTAAATGCACCCCCACCCCCTACCCCCTTCCCTGCCCCCCACCCCAGTCCTTGAAGTCAGGGACATTGAAGTCAGTTTTAGCAATTGCACTACTCTCCTGACAGATTTGATTTACTCAGCACAGAACAGTGAAAACCATTTCTGCACATCTCTCAACTGTTCTGATTTAATTGAGAGTGGTCTTCCTAGATGGTCATCTAGTCTAAAACTGTCAGTCCTAAGAGCTGTTATTGGAATGGCAGGACAGTAAAAGACCTAGATCTATCAGTTTGCCTTCTACCATCCTGGTAGTTGCATGATACAATGAAAGTGGAGTTGCGGTGGATAAAGCAAATCTGATAAAAACCTAATTTGTTGTTCTTTTCACATTTCACAATCCACAGCACTAATATCCTACTTTGTCTGGTCAGTAAACTGTTTCGGGTTTAACTGTGTACAGTCGAGCATGAATTTTCATTTTTTTAAAACCAAGAACCAGATCTGGGAAAGTGACCAGTTTTAAAAATAAAACCCGATATGGGTCAGTAAATTTACAGTAATTTACTCTTGTGATTCAGATGATGAAAGCAAATGGCTCAGAGTTCATTCTTGTGGTTTGTGATGCCATCTGTGCCTTTTCAATTGAATGCAGTCTTGTAGTTCATTGAGAGACCAATTGACCTGCCTGTGAATTGCCCAGTAGCATCATTCTGCACCACTGTCTTCAGTGAATGTAATTTCAGCTCCATCTTTAACTATCATTAACATTTTTTACATTGTATTGAGACCATACTACATATAAAAGGAATGGTTAGGAATAAGTGAAAGGCTGTAATTTAATCTGTGGTTTAGGAAGATTTCCATAAATGACTTGACCTGTGCTCCCACAGTTTGTGATGTGATCTGAACTTTTGATTAGATGACAGATTCATTCCTCCCATCCGTACATAATTTTATATAGCAGATATATTATTATAACAGAATAATCCGATTGTCACGGAATAGCCATGATGAAAAGATATGTTTCTAAAATGCACAAGAGCATAAGTTCTTACCATTTCTCACTATTGCTTTTGTCCTTTCTAATAAGGGTGCCTTGAACTCTCTTGGGTATTTGATGGTGCCTTCAATCCTGATTCCATGAGATTTCATCTTTGCTATTGGTCTATACCAAGAAGTTAATGAATATCTTCTGAAAGTTAAGAGACAAAAACACCAGCACAGAATTTCCCTTTTGTTCTCACCCTGCCCCTTTTTTCCTCCCCCTTTGCTCTGTACTTGCTTGTAAACTATTAAATCTGCAACTTCTTCCAGTTTTGACAAAAGGTTAGCAACTGAAATGTTAACTCTCATTCGCTTTCCACAGATGCTGCCTGACCCACTGAGTATTTCCAACCTTTTCTGTTTTTATTTCAGATTTCCAGAATCTGCAGTGTTGTACATTTATCTTTTGTGAAAATGTGTTCTCATTTAATTGGCCAGTGAACCAGCAGGTATTAATTAGAGAAGCAGTTTAAGAGAGGAGTGGTTAATACTAGATTAATACTACAAAAATTAATTTGATATTGGCACCTGATTTAGGGTTGTGTACCCATGCTAAGATTTTGGTATTAACCATCTGGGCAAAATGCACAAAGGGAATTCTTCTCGTGGGATTGCATGTCAGTATCACATCCCACCTGATTTTCCTTCCAGGTAAAGACCCAAATTTACCTCATCATTTAGTTATACTGTCCTTTTTAACTCTGCTGTCTAGGTCAGAGAAAGCAGAGGTTTGTGCAGAAAAAGAAAGAACCTGCATTTACATGGAGTCTTTCACAACCTCAAGAAGTCCCAAATGCTTCACAGCCAATGAAATACTTTTGAAGTTATTATGGGAAATAAAGAAATGGCTGACCAACTAAATGCATACTTTAGTTCTGTCTTCACAAAGGAGGACTCAAATATCATACCAGAAATGTTGGGGAACACAAGGTTTAGTGAGAGAGAAGAACTGAAGGAAATCAGTATTAGTAGAGAAATGGTGTTGGGGAAATTAATGGGATTGAAGGCCGATAAATCCCCAGGGCCTGATGGTCTGCACCCAGAGTACTTAAGGACGTGGCCCGAGAAATAGTGGATGCATTGATGGTCATCTTCCAAGATTCTAAAGACTCTGGAACAGTTCCTACAGATTGGAGGGTAGCTAATGTAACCCCACTATTTAAAAAGGGAAGTAGGGAGGGACCAGGGAATTATAGACCAGTCAGCCTGACGTCGGTAGTGGGGAAAATTCTAGAGACCATTATCAAAGATTTTATAGCAGAGCACTTGGAGAACAGTGGTAGAATCAGGCAGAGTCAGCATGGATTTACGAAAGGGAAATCATGCTTGACAATTCTACTAGAATTCTTCGAGGATGTAACTAGTAGAATTGATGAGGGGGAGCCAGTGGATGTGGTTTATTTGGGCTTTCAGAAGGCTATCGACAAAGTCCCACATAAGAGATTAGCATGTAAAATTAAAGCGCATGGGATTTGGGGTAGTGTATTGCGAAGATAGAAAATTGGTTGGCAGACAGGAAACAAAAAGTAGGGATAAATGGGTCTTTTTCCGAATGGCAGGCAGTGACTAGTGGGGTACCGCAGGGATCGGTGCTAGGACCCCAGCTATTCACAATCTACATTAATGATTTAGATGAGGGAACTAAATGTAATATCTCCAAATTCGCAGATGACAGAAAACTGGGTGGGAGGGTGAGTTGTGAGGAGGATGGAGAGAGGCTTCAGGGTGATTTGGACAAGTTGAGTGAGTGGGCAAATACATGGCAGATGCAGTATAATGTGGATAAATGTGAGGTTATCCACTTTGGTAGCAAAAACAGGAAGGCAGATTATCTGAACGGCTATAAACAGAGAGGGGAATATGGAACGAGACCTGGGTGTTCACGTACACCAGTCACTGAAGGTAAACATGCAGGTGCAACTTGCCGTAAAAAAGGCAAATGGTATGTTGGCCTTCATAGCGAGAGGATTCGAGTACAGGAGCAGGGATGTCTTGCTGCAATTATACAGGGCCTTGGTGAGGCCACACCTGGAATATTGTGTGAAGTTTTGGTCTCCCTATCTGAGGAAGGATGTTCTTGCTATAGAGGGAGTGCAGCGAAGGTTTACCAGACTGATTCCTGGGATGGCGGGACTGACGTATGAGGAGAGGTTGAGTCGGTTAGGATTCTATTCGCTGGAGTTCAGAAGAGTGAGGGGGGATCTCTATAATCTCTTATGTGGGACTTTGTCGATAGCCTTCTGAAAGCCCAAATAAACCACATCCACTGGCTCCCCCTCATCAATTCTACTAGTTACATCCTCGAAGAATTCTAGTAGAATTGTCAAGCATGATTTCCCTTTCGTAAATCCATGCTGACTCTGCCTGATTCTACCACTGTTCTCCAAGTGCTCTGCTATAAAATCTTTGATCTCTATAGAAACCTATAAAATTCAAATAGGACTTGACAGGGTTGATGCAGGAAGGATGTTCCCGATGGTGGGGGAGTCCAGAACCAGGGGTCATAGTCTAAGGATACGGGGTAAACCATTCAGGACTGAGACGAGGAGAAATTTCTTCACCCAGAGAGTGGTGAGCCTATGGAATTTGCTACCACAGAAAGCAGTTGAGGCCAAAACATTGTATGTTTTCAAGAAGGATTTAAAGGGATCAAAGGATATGGGGCAAAAGCGGGAACAGGTTACTGAGTTGGATGATCAGCCATGATCATAATGAATGGCGGAGCAGGCCCGAAGGGCAGAATGGCCTACTCCTGCTCCTGTTAACTATGTTTCTATGTAACGCAGGGAACACAGCAGCCAATTTGCACACAGCAAGATCCTTCAGACAGCAATATGATAATGACCAGATAGTCTACTTTTGTGATGTTGGTTGAGGGACACTCAGGAAGAACTCCCCTGCTCTTCTTCCATGGTGGCCATGTGATCTTTGATGTCTAACTAAGAGAGAAGACGGGGCCTCCATTTAATGTATCATCTGAAAGAAGTGTGCAAAGCCCTGCTTAATGATGTCTGACTATCTACGTTGAAATATCTAATGGGATTGATGGGATAGTCACCCTAACTAACATGAGGAACTCAAAGGCGTTCAATGGACAACAGAGTCTCTGATCAAATGAGACTGGCCCAGGTGGATTATAATCAAAGATTGGCAGGTAATATAGTAAATGAGCAATGGGAAGCCTTCAAAGAGGAGATATTTTGGGTACAGACTAGGCACATTACCATCTGGGGAAAAGAAGGGCATCCAAAGCTAGAGCTCCCTGGTTGACTAAAGATGGAGAAATACCCAGTTATCTGGTTGTGTTATTGCTGTCCAAGACAAAGAACATTTGTGCAGTTCTCTTCCCCTTTTATAGGTTCAGCGTCAAGTTTTGGTAGCTGGCTTGGGCTCTGCATGTAATAGAGGAAGCCCAAATGCAAATGGTCGTTGTCTTGAAACAATTCGGGTTGAAATTCCAATTCTGATAGGAGTGTGTAATGAACAGTATTGTCATTTACATGCATGACTGAACAATGCATTAACAACAACAACTTGTATTTATATAGTGCCTTTAACATAATAAAACAATCCAAGGTGCTTCACAGGAGCATTATAAAAACAAAGTATGGCACCGAACCACAAAAAGAGATTATTAGGTCAGCTGACCAAAAGCTTGGTCAAAGAGGTAGATTTTAATGAGTGTCGTAAAGGAGGAAAGTGAGATGGTGAGGTGGAGAGGTATTGAGAGGGTATTCCAGAGCCTGGGGGCTAGGTAACTGAAGACGCGGCCACCAATGATGTAGTGATTAAAATCAGGGATGTTCAAGAGGCCAGAATTAGAGGAGTGCAGCTATCTCGGAGGGTCGTGGGGCTGGAGGAGGTTACAGAGATAGGGAGGGGTGAGGCCATGGAGGGATTCGAAAACAAGGATGAGAATTTTAAAATCAAGACATTGCTTGACCAGGAGCCAATGTAGGTCAGCAAGCAGAGGGGTGATAAGAGAATGGGACTTGGTGTGAGTTAAGACACGAATAGCAGAGTTTTGGATGATCTCAAGTTACCGGAGAGTAGAATGTGGGAGACCAGCGAGGAGAACATTGGAGTAGTCAAGTCTAGTGGTAATGAAGGCATGAATGAGGGTTTCAGCAGCAGGTGAGCTAAGACAGGGGCAAAGTTGGGTGATGTTATGGAGGTGGAAATAGGCGGTCTTAGTGACGGCATGAATACGCGGTCAGAAGCTTATCTTGGGGTCAAATGTGACACTAAGTTTGCGAACAGACTGGCTTAATCTCAGACTGTTGCCAGGGAGAGGGATGGAGTTGGTATCTAGGGAACAGAGTTTGGGGCGGGGATTGTAAACATTGGCTTCAGTCTTCTCAATATTTAATTGGAGGAAATTTCTGCTCATCCAGTACTGGATGTTGGATATGTAGTCTGATAATTTAGCAACAGTGAAGGAGTCAAGAAGGTGATGGTGAGGTACAGCCAGTGTCATCAGCATACATCTGAAAACTAACGCCGTGTTTCCAGATGATGTTGCCAAGGGTCAGCATGTAGACGAGAAATAGGAGAGGGCCAAGGATAGATTCTTGGGGTACACCATAGGTAACGGTGCGGGAGCAGGGAACAAGTGATTCTCTGGCTACGATTAGATAGATAAGAATGGAACCAGGTGAGAGTAGTCCCACCCAGTTGGACGACTGTGGAGAGGCTTTGGTTAAGACGGACCTTTGGTGCAAAAGGGCAACCAAGGTGCCACCCTGGATTAAACTGCTGGCCGCCCATTTTTCAGAAGCAGAATGGGTGGCTGTGTGTTGAATATTTTTCCCTTAATGTCAATCCAATAAGAGATTTGTAAACCCATATTTTCATGCCAATAGTTTCCTGTGTTGCTTATACTCAGAGCAGGCAATGGAGAGACAGCCATGTATGCAGTCCAATGCACTCCTGTAAAATGGAAATATCTTGAGACCACCTCCTGCAGGTGCATTCACATCTGACACACACAATATCAAACTAATGCCAACTGGGGCATAGCAATGCAAGATTTGTAATATACCCGATCTGTGAAGCTGCCCAAGCAAGAAGAAAGGAACATAATCCTACAATCGGAGCCAAGCCATTTAAAAGCAAATCCAGGAAACAAGCTTTTTCACATAAAGAGATGTGAGAATTTGCAACGCACTGCTCCTGAAGGCCACAAATGCAATATCAATTCAACAGACAAACCCAAAAACAGTAGGGTTCATTTATTCGGAACATTTGCTATGTTCAGATTCATAAATGGGAGCTGAATCGTTCAATTGTTATTTCCAATTGCAAACAATATAGAAAATGTCAGAGCTCCAACAGCCAAGTTATTAGAATTTAAATTTTAACCATCCCTGAAAATAACTTAAGCAATACATGTGGCCTTTAGAAAATTAGTTTTTAGGTTCCATGAGCAACCACAAGAACTATATTTTTCTGATGAACTCATGCCACATGACGGGCCAAGTGGTTGTCAAGTGCGTAATAGAAAATAACACCAACCTCAACCACATCGTGAGTGTAGTGTCATGAAGCACGCTTCACAACACAGTCACACAAAGAATAAACGTGCAGAACATAAAGCAGATATAGGATCACAAATGTTGCTTTTATCTATTTTATGAGGCAGAGCTTCCAGGTCTATTGGCCCATATATCAACAACATGTTTTGTCTTGCTCTCAAACCAATCAAGCAGTAGTGCAGGTAATTTTGACTTTGGGGCAATATTGTAAAATGGATGATATCAGATCAGCCATTTATTGAACATCTCTTCTGTTTTTCAATGTAGTCAATTGTCTCAGTGTCCCTTAATAACCCTCTTCTTCCCAAGTAACTGACGATTAATTTTGGCATCTGTAACATTCAAGAGCAATATGTTCCAAATTCTCACAACCCTTTATAATCAGAAGATTTTGCTGCAGCTCAGATTCTAAGATTATGTTCCCTTGTTCTGGATTCCCTTACTAGAAGGAGGAGCTATTCCCTATCTACACTGTCAATTTAAATTCATTATTGTAAACATCTTACTCAGATCATCCTTCAGCCTCCTCGTGGCCAGGAAAATAAACCAAGACTGTTCATCTTTTACTATAGCTGTTCCTTCATCTCAGGAATCATCCTTCAAGACCAATATTTTCTTTTAAGGTGGGAAAGGACTGGACAGGAGGTAGAGGATATGGGAAAGAGGTTGCAGGTCTAAAATGCACCCATTGTATGCTGCCCAATATTTTCCAACTGGGCAGTGCTGGGAAGCAGCAGACTTCACTGCATGAGCCTCATTGGAGCTTTGAAAATTATATTAATAAGCCTTGGGTATTTGGAAGGTGCCACAGTTACTTTGACATGTCTGAGTAGCTGCATCTTCACTGTTTATGCTTCATAAGATGCAGTCCTGAAACTTTGCTGTCTCTTACAGCCAAGCACTCCACAACTGGGATGATTCTGCTTGTGGCAGTCAGAGTCACGACTTTCTATTGCCTCTGTGGCCATTCATGCTGCCTCAGGTGACATCTGTCAGATCAGTGATGCTGTGGTGCAGCACTGGATATATTAGGTCAGATGCATTGTTTGCCAAGGTCAAGGGCATCACAATTTTTACTAAGGATGATGCCCACCAGCTAGAAGGGAGTTGTTTATTTTTCAGAATGGCTGGGATCCAAAAGTGCAAGGCCTTGTCGAAGGAACCCATTTGGACATATGAACTCTCTATCCAAAACCATAGCTTTTATGAATTGGAAGGGTTTTCATTCCATCAACGTGTATAGTGTGGCCATCAGAACTACATCATACAAGTACCCTGGAAGCTGCCACAATACATTTATTCTACAGGAGACCTCAGTTCCACTGTTGCTTCAAGTAATTCTGCCCTAGATGGATGAGTCTTGGGCACCAGGACTATCCTCTCAAGCTGTGGCTAATGACATTAGAACTGCAGTGGAAATATATTGAGGCACATGTTGAGAAAAACAAAGATTATACTCTCTAGATAGGTTCAGGAGAATGCTGCAGTACAGCATCAAATATTGGCTTCCTAATTATACTTGCACATTGTCTGCTACACAATGATGCTATAGAACATAAGAACTAGGAGCAGGAGTAGGCAATTCAGCCCCTCGAGCTTGCTCTGCCATTCAATACAATCATGGCTGATCTCAACTCAGCCTCAACTCCGCTTTCCTGCCTGTTCTCCATAACCCTTCAACCATTACTAATTAAAAATCTGCCTGTCTCCTCCTTAAATTTACTCAATGTCCCGGCATCCACCGCACTCTGGGGTATTGAATTCCACAGACTCACGATCCTTTGAGAGAAGTAATCTCTCCTCATCTCTGTTTTAAATCTGCTACCCATTATCCTAAAACTATGACCTCTCGTTCTAAATTGCTCCACAAGAGGAAACATCCTCTCTACATTTACTTTGTCAATCCCCTTAATCATCCTATATACCTCAATTAGATCTCCTCTCATTCTTCTAAACTCTAGAGAGTAAAGGCCTAAACTGCTCAATCTCTCTTCATAAGACAAATCCCTCATCTCTGGAATCAATCTAGTGAACCTCCTCTGAACTGCCTCCAATGCAACTACATCCCTCCTCAAGTAAGGGGACCAAAACTGTATGCAATACTCCAGGTGCGGTCTCACTAATGCCTTGTACAGTTGCTGCAACACTTCCCTACTTTTATACTCTATTCCTTTAGCAATAAATGCCAAAATTCCATTTGCCTTCCTTATTACCTGCTGCACCTGCATACTAGTTTTCTGCGAATCATGCACGAGGACACCCAGATCCCTCTGCACCAAAACACTCTGAAGTTTCTCTCCATTTAGATAATAATTTGCCTTTCTATTCGTCTGACCAAAATAGATAACCTCACACTTATTCACATTAAACTCCATCTGCCAAATTTTGGTCCATTCACCTAACCTAACCATATCCATTTGTAAATTTCTTATTTCTCTATTGCAACTTACTATCCCACCTATTTTAGTGTCATCTGCAAATTTCGCTATAGTACCTTCTATCCCTGCATCCAAGTCATTAATATAGATTGTAAATAGTTGGGGCCCGACGACCGAACCCTTTGGCATCCCACTAGTTACATCTTGCCAACCAGAAAAAGACCCATTTATCCCGAATCTCTGTTTTCTGTTGGTTAGCCAATCGTCTATCCAAGCTAATAAATTGCCCCTAACCCCATGTGATCTGACCTTGTGTATTAACTTTCTAATGTCCCGTTATTACTTCCTGAATAATGGATTCTAACAATTTCCCAAAGACAGATGTTAAACTAACTGGTCTATAGTTTCCTACTTTCTGCCTCCCTCCCTTTTTGAATAAGGTCGTTATATTAGCATTTTTCCAATCCACTGGAATTTTTCCCGCTTCCAGGGAATTTTGGAATATTATAACCAATGGATCCACTATCTCCGCTGCCACTTCCTTTAAGACCCTAGGATGTAGGCCATCAGGCCCTGGCAACTTGTCTACCTTCAATCCCAATAGTTTTCTCAGTACTTTTTCCCTAGTGATTATGACTGTTCTAAGTTTCTCCCTTTCTATAACCTCTGCATTACCTGTTACTATTGGGATGGTACTAGTGTCCTCCACCGTGAAAACTGAGGCAAAATACTGATTTAGTGTCCCCGCCATTTCTGTGTTCCCCTCTATTAACTCCCCAGTCTCATCCTCCAAGGAACTAACATTTACTTTAGCTACTCCCTTCCCTTTTATATACTTATAGAAGCTTTTGCTATCCGTTTTTATATTTTACGCTAGTTTTCGTTCACAATTTACCTTTGCTCTTTTTATTACTTTTTTCGTAACCCTTTGTTGATCTTTAAAAGTTTTCCAATCTTCCAGCCTGCCACTGGCCTTTGCAATATGGTATGCCTTAGTTTTTGTCTTTATGTTATCCTTAACTTCCTTGCTTAGCCATGGATGCTTTTTCCCTCTCTTACAATCTTTCTTCCTATCTGGAATATATTTTAGTTGGGAGGAATTGGATATCTTCTTAAACATCTGCCACCGCTCATCAACTGTCCTACCTTTTAGTCTTCCTGCCCAGTCCACTAGGGCCAAATCTGTCCTCATGCCTATGTAATTACCTTTGTTTAACTCCAGAACGCTAGTGTGGGACTTCAGTTTCTCATCCTCAAACTGAATTTGAAATTCTAGCATGCTATGATCACTCTTCCTTAGAGGATCCTTAACTATGAGATCATTAATTAATCCCACTTCATTACACAATACCAAATCTAGAATAGCCTAGTCCCTGGTTGGTTCCACAACATATTGCTCCAAAAATAAAATCTCTAATACATTCAATGAACTCTCCCTCAAGGCTACCCTTGCCAATTTGATTAATCCAGTCTCTATGCATATTGAAATCACCCATGATTATTGCTGTACCTTTCTTACAAGCCCCCAGTATTTCCTGGTTTATACTGTGCCCCACTGCGGAACTACTGTTTAGGGACCTATAGATTTTTCCCACCAGGGACTTCTTTCCCTTGCTATTTCTTATTTCTACCCAGACTGATTCTACGTCTTGATCTCCAGTGCCTATATCATTTCTCACTACTGCACTGATCTCTTCCTTTACTAACAAAGCTACACCACCTCCTTTTTCTTCCTGCCTATCCTTCCGAAATACTGAGTACCCTTGGATATTCAATTCCCAAACCTGGTTTCCCTGCAACCACATCTCAGTAATCCCCACTAAATCATACCCATTCATCTCTCTTTGCGCTGTTAACTTATTTATTTTATTCCGATTGCTTCATGCATTCAGATACAAAGCCTTTAAGTTTGTTCTATTATCAAATTTCCCAACTCTTGTACGATTCCTTGGTGCAATATGATGTTCACAAGTTCTGTCCCTTCCTTTTATTTTCTGGTAACAATCAGCCTCATCACTAACCTGCACTCCTACCTTCTCCTTTAAGTTTGACTTCCTAATTTTCCATGCAACTGAACCCATCCCCACCCCACACCACCACCCCCCCCCCCCCCCCCACCCACACTATTTAGTTTAAAGCCCTATTTACAGCCCTAGTTATGCGATTTGCCGGGACTCTGGTCCCAGCATGATTCAGGTGGAGCCCATCCCTTCGGAACAGCTCCCTCCTTCCCCAGTACTGGTGTCAATGTCCCATGAATTCGAACCCATTTCTTCCACACCAATCTTTGAGCCACGCATTTAATTCTTTAATCTTATTGACCCTGTGCCAATTAGCTCGTGGCTCATGTAGTAATCTGGAGATTATTACCTTTTAGGTTCTGCTTTTTAATTCAGCCCCCAGCTGAAGAGTTATAATACAGCTGGGGCAAGAGACAGCACAGAATGGGGCAGATGAAGGAGACAATGGGCTGTGCATGAGATGTTGCCAACTCACTGAAGGATGGACGCCAAATTCAACAACATTTACAGGACAGCATTTCACTAACTCCTCCAGCACAAGCATTTCAGTCTTGTGCTTCTAATGAATTATCACCCCAAACACAAATGACTTCATTAGCCTGCACTATAGCTCTCTCACCATGTGCGCATGACCAGTCGTATCCTGAAGCTGATGTGTGGTACGAGACAAAAGAACACCCAGAAAAAAATTTCAAGTCAAAAGTCCAAAAAAATAATTCATACAAGAGTGTTTATTCTTGTGTGGTGTCAGTGTTCCTTATCAATGTGCTTTCCCTTGTGTTTGATCTAGATGCTACCCGGTGTAAGAAGGAAGTCAGGTGGTTGGCTGCTGGCACACCCATGGCCCATTTTCTTCTTCTTTAGGGTCAGAAGATGTACCTGGAACTGTAGGCACTATGTCTGATAGGCACCAGGTGGCTGCCTCGGCTTGCTTGTGTTCTGGCTTTGTGTGGGTCATTCGAGTGGGGCAGCTGTATGCCATGGATGATGTGAGACAAGTAGCTCCTCCCATTCCCCTTCTGCTGGGCATTCACTCTGCATGTCATACCATCTGCATGGGGTCAGACAACAGAGTTGCAATGGGATGACTGAAACCTTGCATCAGGGTTCTGTCCAGACAAATCCTCAGCATGTTCAATCACAACAGAACCTACTCAAGGTTTCTGACATCATTCGTACCATTTCTGAGAGAACCAGCAGCTGTGTTCAGGGCCTCTGTTAAAGAAAGCTCTTCTGCAGATGTGTCTGGCAGTATTTAGTGCTTCAGGCAAGACTGGGCAGGCAAAGTGGTCAAATATCACTGCACAAATACAGATAATGTACTCCTCCATACAGACAGTCGTAGTTTTCAGGATTCTTTACACACTCTCATAGGAACAAGAGTAGACCATTCAGCCCCTCATGACTGGTCTGTCAATCAAGGAGATCATGACTGATTTGTATCCTAATTCGATTTAAATGCCTTGGCTCCATATTCCTGACCGGCATTTATTCTCAAACAATGCTGTCAAAGACATATTAATTGGTTGTTCACCTCATTACCTTTTGTTGGATTTTGCTAGTGCATATTGACTGTTGTGCTTTCCTACAAGACAACAATAGCTACAATTCTAAAAAAAATCATTAATTGACTGTAAAGCACTGAGAAGTCCTGAGGATCTGAAATAAACGATATAGAGTCATTACAGCACAGAAGGAGATCATTCAGCTCATCGAGTCCATGCCAGCACTCTCGAGCAATCCAGTCAGTTTCATTCAGCCGCTCAATTCCCTGCATAGCCCTGCAAGTTTATTTCCTTCAAGTGCCCATCCAATTTCCTTTTAAAATCATTGATTATCTCCACTTCCACCACCCTCACAGGCAGCGAGTTCCAGGTCATTACCACTAGCTATATAAAAAGGTTCTTCCTCATGCTCCCCTGCATCTCTTGCCTTAAATCTGTGTCCCCTAGTCCTTGTACCATTCACTAATGAGAACAGTTTTTCTCTGTCTGCCGGTAGCATAGTTACAATGTTACTGGACTATTAACCCAGAGATCTGGATGAATGCTCCAGAGACATGAGTTCAAATCCCACCATGGCAGCTGGGGGAGTTTAAATTCAATTAGCTAATGAATAAAGAATTTTTAAAAAGGCTAGTCTCATTAATAATGATCTTGGATTGTTGTAAAAACCTATCTGATTCGCTAATGCCCTTCAGGGGAAGAAATCTGTTGTCCTTATCTGGTCTGGCCTACATGTGACTCCAGACCCACAGCAATGTGGTTGACTCTTAACTGCCCTCTGAAAGGGCCTAGCAAGCCATACAGTTGTCGGCGGCTCACCACCACCAAGGGTAATTTGGGTTGGCAATGAATACCCCAAGAACGAATTTAAAAAAAAACTAATCCTGTCATAATCTTGTACACCTCGATCAAATCTCCCCCTAATTTCTTTTGCTCCAGGAGAACAATCCCAGCTTCTCCAACCTAACCTTGTAGCTAAGATCCCTCATCCCTGCAACAATTCTGGTAAATCTCCTCTGTACCCTGTCAAGGACTCATACATCCTGTGGTGACCAGAAATGAATGCAATACTCTAGTTGTGGCCTTACCCGAGCTTTATAAAGGTTCAGCATAACGTCCCTGCTTTTGTACTCAATATCTCTATTTATGAAGTCCAAGATTCCATTTCCTTTGCTACTCTCTCAAAATGTCCTGCCACCTTCAAAGATCTATGAACATGAACTCCAAGGTCCCTGTGACTCTGTACACTCTTTAGAACTGTGCCATTTAGTCTGTATTGCCTCTCCCTATCCCTTCTGCCAAAATGCATCACCTCACACATCTCTGTATTAAATTCCATCTGACACTTGTCTGCTCATTCTGCTGGCCTATCTATGTCCTGTTGCAGTAGATTGGTATCATCGTCATTGTTTGCTACACCTCTAAATATGGTATCAGTCAAATTTTGAAATTTTGCTTTGTATTTCAATATCTAAGCAGTGGTCTTGGCATTGAACCTTGGGAAACACCACTGTCTGCCAACCTCTAGTCTGAACAATGGCCATTTACCACGACTCGCTGTTGTCTGTCCTTAAGCCAATTTTTTATCCAAGCTGACACTATCCCTCCTATTCCATGAGCCTCAATTATGTTAACCAGCCTATTATGTGGTACTTTGTTAAACTCTTTCTTAAAATTCATAGACAACATCCATTGCTTTTCCCTAACCAACCTTCTCTGCTATTTCAATTAGATTAGTCAAGCACGATCTGTCTTTTACAAATCCATGCTAGCTCTCCTTAATTAACTCAAACCTTTCCAAGTGCCTGTTGATTTTCTCCCCCATTATTGTTTCTAAAATGTTACCCACCACTGATGTTAAAAAGTGACCCGCTTACAGTTACCAGGAATGTCCTTACGTCCTTTCTTGAATAAGGGTGTCACATTTGCTACTCTCCAATCCTCTGGCACCGCCCCCGTACTTAGGGAAGATTAGAAGATTATGGCAAGTCCTTCCGCTCTCTCCATTCCCGCCTCCTTTAGCGACCTGGGATGCAAACAATCTGGACCAGGCGACTTATCCACTCTAAGCAAAGCCAGCCTTTCCAGTACATCCTTCCTATCAATTTTCACCCCATCCTTGACTTCTCCCATCTCTGCTTCTACTGACATTTTGTCATCATCCTCTTCCTCAGCAAACACTGACATAAAGTACTCATTAAGTATTCTAGCATTGCCCTGCACCTGTAAGCATATATCACCCTCTTTATCCTTAATAGACCCCACTCTACCTCTTAATACCCACTTACTATTTATATGTGGTGAAAGATTTTTGGGTTCCCTTTTATGTTAACTGCTATTCTATTCTCATATTCTCTCTTAGTCTTCATATTCTCTACCGTCTTATTTTCCTCTTCACTTCCCCTCCCAACTTAATGTATTTGGCCTGGTTCTCGCTTGAAGTATTCATCTGACATGCCCTCTCTTTATGTTTTATCATATTCTTTATCTTGCTCAACATCCAAGGAGGTCTAACTTTGGTTCCCTTACCTTTTGCCCTGTTGGAATGTACCGAACCTGTATCTGAAACATTTCCTCCTTAGAGATCATCCATTATTCTGTTACAGTCTTTCTTGGCAATCTTTGGTTCCATTTGACCTTGGCTAGATCCCTTCTAATACCATTGAAGTTAGCCCTCTTCCAATGTAGACGTTGTATTTTAGATTGTTCCTTGCTTTTCTCCATTAGTACTCTAAACCTTATGATACGATGACCAGTCTTAGTCAAATGTTGGTCCATTTGGCTCCCTAGATCCAGCAATGCTTCCTTCCTAGTTGGTCTGAGAACATATTGGTGAAGGAGGTTCTCCTTAACACATTTCAGAAAGTCTTACCCCTTCTTACCCTTTACTCTGACATTAATTACCCAAATATTGATTGGGATAAAGTCCCCCAATATCAACAGTCAATAGTTCCTACACAGCTCTGTGATTTCCTTGCAGCTTTGCTCCTCGATTTCTCTCTCTCTCCCTCTCTCTTACACACACACACACTATTTGGAATCCTATAGGATACCAAATATAGCCACTCCAGGTGCTGCTTCACAAACCACTGACCACCTCTCGGCGCTTACCCATTGTCTCTCAAGATAAGGAGGCCAAAGAAAGATAGGATACCCACAGTAGCATGATCATATCCTTTTTGTTTCGCAACTGTAAACAAATGGTTTCTGACTTTGTTCCCTCAAGGACATCCTCCCTTTCCAACACTACAATGTATTCCCCAATCAGTATTGCCACCCCACCTCCCTTCTTCCCTTCCCTATCTTTTCTGAACACTTTGTATCCTTGAATATTAAGCTTCTAGACTTCACCATTTTTAAGCCACATTTCCATTAATGGCACTACATCATATTCCCACATGGCTATTTGTGGTCATAGCTCATCAACCTTATTCACCACACTTTGTGCAATTATGTACATACATTCTGAACCTGTTTTTGTATTTCTCATAGTCCTTCTTAGTCTGCTCCTACCTAATATGGTACTACTTCCTTCTCTAGAACTAGCAACACTGTCACTCCCTTATGCACCTTATTCCTCTTTTCTACTTTTATATGCTAGTGTCCGGAGATGAATGTTGTAGTGGGCAATGGTTTGATTGATCTGCTTTTGATTGTGTTAGTCTGTCCACTGAACAGAGTTCACTGTGCTTGATTACTTAAGCCTAGTGTTTTGAAACTGTAACTAAAAAGACAGTGCTGGAAAGTTCTAGAAAACACAAGAGTGTTCTGAGAAAGACATTTTACTGAAATCTTATAAGTGCTGAGATATCTTAAGGTACTGTAAATAAACCTATTGTTGATTGCGAAGTAATGGCATCTCTGCATTGCTCTGAGATAAATCAAATATATAAAATATCCAAACAGCTGAAAACATAACAAAAAGTGGCTCCTATGATGGGATAGTGGTGTGCATAATCTGCATCATCAATTCCATTAGTGTGCACTCTGGTGGAGTCTTCAAGTTTGAACCCAAGCCTATCGAAAAGGTTTATCCCCATAAGGCTTCAGCCTTTAGCTACATAGAAAGCAAACCTGTCTAGGGTGACATTTTTGTACTGTACTGGAACTGTGATTGTCCCTGAAACTGGAATGATCGTGTCGTCATAAGCTTGAAGATTGTCTGCTGCAGGAGTGAGAGAGGATTGAGAAAAATACTCAAAATAGATACTTTCGCGCCAGCATTGATAAGAAGTGACACTGAGATGCCTGCAATCATGACTGAGCACTCCTTAAAGTGACCTGATGCTTTACTTTTTGTGATGGTAAATACATGTTGTACCTCAATCTCAGGAAGAGACTCCCCCACGTCAAACCGATGAAGACTTTTTCTTCGACAACCTGCACACCTTTGCAAAATGGTTTAACTTTAAACATGAGTTACACTTTTTTGCCTTGAGCTGGACATGGCATTGTAACTCAATAAGCATTTCCACAATTTGGGCACAGTTTTGATGAGCTTGCCGAGGTCTCCTTGTCCATAACCCTTGCATTGAAACGGGTTGGGCAAGCTGTGCCTGCAACCCTGAGTCTAAGCGTGCATGAGTGTGTAACCTCTTTGAAACTAACATGGCAGATTTGATTTCGACTGCCAAGGTCATAGCTTTTTCCAAGGTTAAATCATCATCCTCCAAGAGGAGACGTTTCCTGATTCATGGAATTGAAGTTTTTTCAATTAACTGGTCATGAATTAGTTTGTTAATTAGTGTGTTGTGACGGAAACCACACCTGCTAAATGGAAACATATTAATTTCATCATATGGAACCCTATTTGAACATTTACCGGACATTGAAAATAACTTGTTTAAATGTCCACAGAGCAGTGGCTGAAAACATGGCTGCACATTTGCGTTCTGAGAAACAGTTGCCTAGAGAGACAATGGAAGTGCTCCCTGATCCAATTAGCCAGATGGGTTTTGTCAATAGTGATGATCAAAAGACATTGAGAGTCATTGAATTTGTAAGATCCAGCATTCCACACCACCCGCCCCACCTCCCCACTGAGTGTGTCTGGTAAGCTTCTAAGAATCAACAAACCTCACAGGCGGTGCTGCCTCAAACAAAGAGCTAGTCACATCACATTGCTGGCCAACCTGGGAATTGACTGAATTGTGCTCACAGTGAAGTTTTGGGCAGACTGCTTTTGAAGACCAAAGAGAAGCAAGGTCTCTCTGTTTCTCTCTCATGCAAAGTTCCAGGGACCCATGGAAGTAATTAAAGCCACAAGACAGAAGACTCTGCAGCCTTCTGGTACCAGTGAAACAAGTTTGAAAGTGTGCTCTGGGCCCCAATGAGAACTGCAAGTCTTAACTTCAATCAAAGTCTTTACATCCAACCCAAAACCAGTAACCAAATTTCATCTACTACTTCAAACCTTCCCCTCTTTAATTCTTTCTCCTCCTCTGTATCTATTTGTATGTGTGTTTATTGCATATGCATGCTAGCATGATCGCATCGTGTATTTTTAGTAGTTTTAAATGAGTTAGAGTTTTAAGGTTAATAAACTTACATCTTTCTTATTTAAACCTGGAAAAACTGTCTGGTTGATTCCTTTACAATTACAATTAGAGAGCAGTGAGCAAGGACTCTCTGAAGGGAAGCTAAAACCTGTGTTTTAAAAGTTAAACCCTGTTTCAGCCAAACCAGGAAAAGGCTGAGAGGGGAGCCCTAGACTCCTTCCTCACCTGGTCGTATTTGTCAAATTTGCATGTAGACACCAATTGTTGCAATGCTCTCACGTATATTGTTTAATAGGCTTACCACGTCCCTGAGATCTCTGGTGGAATATATATTGCTCTGTCATCACACTTTTCTTTGGACCTATGTATTTGTCGACAGCACTTACCGGCGTATCAAACGGAGACGTTTCTTCTGTGAGCTGCTCGAATACAAACTGGCCTTTTGTTCCAAGACAATGTACAAGTATCGCTTTCTTGCAGATCACTGCTAGGTCTGGACTTTGGTGGAGGCAGGTTCAATTGAAGCATTCAAAATGGAATTACACGGTTATATGAGAAGGTAGAATGTGCAGGGTATGGATAGAAGGCAGGGAAATGGCACTAAGTGAATTGCTCTTTCGGTGAGCCAGTGTGGACACGATGGGCTGAATGGCCTTTTTCTGCGCTGTAACAATTCTGTGATTCTGTGGTTCTGTCCATTCCCATAGCGAGCAAGTAGGTCTTGAACCCCGAAATCCATTACTCCCAGCACGAGGGAAGATTTCCCGGCGATGAGAGAAATGGTTCTGGAACTGATAAAATTAAATTTTGCTGAACCATCCTCAGAGCCGCTTTTTGTTATGTTTTTGCCCATTTGCTGGATTTTTAAATATCTGATTTATCTCAGAGCAATGCAGAGATGACACTACTTTTAAATCAACACAGCTTTATTTACAGTACTTTAAAATATCTCATCAAATAGACGAAAATATAATAAATGTGACTCCGTTGTTTCTTTCCTTGTTTGTTTCTTGGTGTCTCTGATTCTCCAAGTCCTCAGTCCTGCCACTCTTCTTCCCTGTATTAAACTTCTCCCTTTGTTTAACATGGGTGTTATAGCCAAATTCATAGTCCATAGTTCCATTACCCCAGAACTACCTCTCCTGCCTTTCAGGAATCACCCTTATCTTCACCTGCCAAACCCCAGCCCTAAACTGAAGCTGGGAACACTGTGTAAATGGCATGTTGGCCTTTATTGCAAGGGGATTGGAGCACAGGAATAAAGAAGCCTTACTAAAATTGTACAGGGCTTTGGTGAGACCGCACCGGGTATACTGTGTGCCGTTTTGGTGTCCACATTTAAGAAAGGATATACTTGCACTGGAGGCTGTGCAGTGAAAATTTACTAAATTGGTCCCTGGGATGAGGGGGTTGTCCTATGATGAGAGGCTGAGTAAATTGGGTCGATATTCTCTGGAGATTAGAAGAATGAGAGGCGATCTAATTGAGACATACGAGATTCTGAAGGGGCTGAATAGGGTAGAAGCTAAGAGATTGTTCCCACTGGTCAGGGAATCTAGAACACGGGGACACAGTCTCAGGATACAGGGTCAATCATTCAGGACTGAGATGAGGGGAAATTTCTTCATTCAAAAGGTTGTGAATATTTGGAATTCTCTACCCCAGAGGGTTGTGGATGCTCCATCATTGAATACATTTAAGGCTGGGATAGATAGACTTCTGGTCTTGCAGGGAATCAAGGGATATGGGGAGCAGGCAGGAAAGTGGAATTGAAGCCCAAGATCAGTCATGATTGTATTGAATGGCGGACCAGACTTGATGGGTCATATGGTCTACTTCTGTTCCTAGTTCTTGTGTTCTTGTGTGTTATCTGACTTTATAATGTGAACCACTCCATTGTTGGAATGCCTACTTTGCCAAATAGGGAAAATGCTGTGTAATATATATGGTATAAACAGAAAACATACTTTGTTGCTAAGGCTCATATTGGATGAATATCATGGGCTATTGGCCTAGAAGTGCAGTGTAGATTTACCAGAATGATGCCTGGACTCCAAGGATTAAATTACAATGTCATGCAGGCCCCCACCTGCCAAGAATGAGAGACATTAATTTTGCCACATGAACATTGATTTTTAAATTGTTATTGGAGTAAAGAAAGAACTTGTTTTTAAAATAAAAACACCAGACCCTTGACTGTAAAGACATTTGCATAGTAACAGACAGTACTTGGAAAGGACAAAGGGGCCACACCCTGCTCCAATTTAATCCACGATAGACTTTTGATTACCAGACATTGAAGGTGGAGGGGCTCGCATTCCAGGTTAACTGCTAAGATGGCCGAATACACAAACAGACGTGGTCAGACCAGTTTAGTCACATGACTAACTGGCTGTTGGAGTTTTTGAATTTGAACTTGCCACAGAGAATTTGAACTCAGAAAGCTCTTTGCTCCTGGACTGAGAACATCTCTCTCCTGTCTGCTCTCATCTCTTCCTCACAGAACTGAAGACCCATTGAAGACACATGAACTCCAAGAGAGAAAAGTCTCCTACAGTGAACCAAGTTTAAGAAGAATACTGGGCTCCAACGAAAAGCAAGAATTAACTATAAGCAAGAACTACCTACAAAAGGACTATAGTGAGCTCGAAGCACAGTAACAAGAAACTCTTCTGATATTGCCTCAAGCCTCTCCACTTTATTTTTCTTCTGCTCTTTTCTGTCTATATTTGCATGTGCGTGTCGCATATTCATGCTAGCGTGGGATGCAGCATGTGTCCGTAGGCATTAACCAAATTAGAGTTTAAGTTTAAGTTTCGATAAATTTCACCTTTCTTCTTTAAACCTAAGAAGGCCTGTTTGTGCTGATTTCTTTGCCTTAGATTTGGAAAGCAGAAAACAAGGATTTTTTTTTCAGAGATACAGCACTGAAACAGGCCCTTCGGCCCACCGAGTCTGTGCCGACCATCAACCACCCATTTATACTGATCCTACATTGATCCCATGTTCCTACCACATCCCCACCTTCCCTTAATTCCCCTACCTATACTAGGGGCAATTTACAATGGCCAATTTACCGATCAACCTACAAGTCTTTGGCTATGGGAGGAAACTGGAGCACCCGACAAAAACTCACGCGGTCACAGGGAGAACTTGCAAACTCCGCACAGGCAGTACCCAGAATCGAACCCAGGTAGCTGGAGCTGTGAGGCTGCAGTGCTAACCACTGCGCCACTGTGCCGCCAAAGGGGAAGCTCAAAACACTGTGTTTAAAAAAAAAACCCTGTTCCAATAAGATCAGGTGAAGGCTAAAAGGGACCCCTAGACACCTTTCTCACCTGGTTGTAACAACAAGAAGAGATTACACAAACTAGGGTTGCATTCCCTGGAATTTAGAAGGTTGACAGTGATTTGATCAAATTTTTCAAGATATTCAGGGGACCAGATAGCGTAGATTGAGAGAAACTATTTCTGCTAGTTGGGGAGTCTAGGACTAAGCGGCATAATCTAAAAATCAGAGCCAGACCTTTGAGGAGTGAAATTAGGAAGCACTTCTACATGCAAAGGGTGGTCGAAGTTTGTGACTCTCTTCCACAAATGGCAGTTAATGCTACATCAATTGTTAATTTTAAAAACGAGGTTGATAGATTTTTGTTAACCAAAGGTATTATGGATATGGGGCAAAGGCGAGTATATGGAGTTAGGTCACAGATCAGCCATGATCTCATTGAATGGTAAAACAGGCTCAGGGGCTAAATGGCCTCCTCCTGTCCCTGTGTTTTCAAAGATTGAATATGTATCATGCATAAGTAAATTCAATACCACATTTCTTCTTTCAAACATTGGACAGAATTTTACATTCGTCGGATGGGAGCTGTGAACCGTCCGAAAAGTCAATGACGTTTCCGCCTCCGCCGGGCCTGGGTATCCGGACCGCATTTTACAGTCCCCAGACCCTTAATTGGTCTGAGGTGGGACTTCCACCTCATTGGGGCAGCATGTCCCGCCCAATGGAGCTGCTGGCCAATCAGCGAACCGGGAGCGGTGGCCACTACTGGGACTGCAAACCAGCTTCAGGATGAAGAGCAAGGCTGGCCCTGGGAAAGAGGTGAGTTTTTGGAGCCTCGCTGGGGATCGGTTGAGCGCCAGTGAGGCAAGGGAGGCCGATTGAGGGGGAGCAGTGGGCGTGTTCGGCATTGCGGGTGGTTGGGATATCGGGTGCAACCCTCCGTTGGGCACATGGTGCCTGATCAGGAGGGCCCCCCACAGGCCATCAGAAGGCCGCCTACTTTTTAACAGGTGGCTTTTTTCAGGCCTGGGCTGCCTGCCTGCCAAGGGTAAAATCCCCGTGGCGGCAAACGGAGGCTCTTAAGTGGCCGTTAACTGGTCACTTAAGGGCCTTGATTGGCCCGGGGCAGGCAGACTGTTTTTCGCCACCGCCCTGTGTAAAATGGCGGCGGAGGCGGGAGTGGGTCTGGTAGGGCCCCCCAAGCCTCCCACTCCATTCTACGAACCCCCCCCCCCCCCACCCCCCCGCCACCCCCAGCCACCATCCCGCTCTTTGGGTGGGGGTGGTGCATAAAATTGCGGCCATTGTTATCTGTTTCGACCTTATAGATGCAAGACAGCAGAGCTATGAAAGCAACTATTATTCTCACCCATGTAATATAAGTAGATTGGATTACCTTATTTTAAAATTAGAGAAATGTTATCCCCATCCAGCAAATTGATTTTATTTTGTGTTCCATCTTCAGCATCATTTATTAGATTTGTAATAGCCCTGCATCACCAGTAGGTGGCACCCTAAGTGTCCAGTTTACAATAAGACGGGAAAGAATTGACTGCTGTCCATTTAAATAGGGAAAGGAAATGTGTGCTGAGATTAATCGGTGACAATCCAATCATTATGTATTTTTAATTAACAACTGATCACTGATTACAGGGCAAGCTTGATTAAAAATTGTATTTTTGATCAATTTTACATCAGTTATTACTCAGCTTTGAAGATTGCCATGTGCCGTAACATTTCAACACTGCACTAAAGCATCCAGCCGAAAAGGCAAGGTAAAATATAACATTTCAAGAAGAAAATTAACATTCCTAAAGGTTCACTTGGAAACAATTCTCAGAAACAGATGTATCCAAGTTCATTCACTCATCACCTTTTGGAATATAAACCACACAAACGAGATGATCTCGGATTTAAATTCGGATTTGTGCTGTTAACTGGGGCAACATTTAAGAACAGGAGCAGGCCATTCAGCCCCTTGAGCCTGTTCTGCCATTCAATGTGATCATGGCTGATCTGTATCCTGATTCCATCCCCCTGCCTTGGCTCCATATTTGGGGGATTACAATTTCCTTCATCATCACAAAGCTGGAGAAGAAAAACAATCAACCAAAGCCATGATTACTTGACTATCTGCCGGATAGCGCAGACGGGAGGTCGATTGGGTGAAAACACCTCCATGGTCAAACAGTATCGCCAACACTCACCATCCTAGTGAATTTGGGTGAGCTACTGGAGGGTTCCCAATGCTTCTGGAACCGTACACCAGCAAGAGACAATGTCTTCAGAAGGGAGGGGGAATAGTGAAAAACATTCCATATGAAAAGTATTATTCAGTTGCTGATGTTAAAATATGGTCCTTCACTGTTAAGACATCAGCAGGAATGGGCACTCAATTGCCCAATTAGGCAAATCTCAAAAGGAAGTAACCTAAATGGTTTTGGATCAAAAGATTTACAAATGTTCTTCTTATGTCTGCGCATTGCTTGATTTAAAAAGATTTGTCCCTTTTTACCTTCCTATCTACAAGGCTCAAGTTCCTGTCAGTGCAGCCCCTCCAGTACCTCACTCAAAACACTTTCATTGGGGGTAATTTTCACTTTTACCCTCCTTCAGGGATTGGCAACTTTATTTTTAACCTGAAAAGCCTTTTTTTCAGAAGAAATTTGCCTAAAATTCAAACTGTCTGGAGCTGCAAGACAAAAAAAAACATTTTAAAAGATTGGAAAAAGGAATAAGCACAAATTAAGGTGATAAAATAGTTTATCAAGAATCGAAAGAACATTATGCAGTTATCTGATGCTGTAAAACAGACAATTGCCTGACTTTCTCTGGTGCCTGAAAAGTTCCGTGACATTGTATCTGACACAAGAGGTCATAATATAAAATTTAACATTTCTTTTATCTTTCTAAATTCTTAAAAGCAACTAGCAAAGGCTTCTTTCATTTTATGTAATGTATGTTCCTAAAAAATTCTTTTTAATTGATACATTTGTCTTTTTTATAATTCCTTAAGCAGTGGAAAAATGTGCCAAAACAACTTCCCCAATATTTTTAGGAAATAATTCAAATTTTCGCTCAAAAGAGAGTACTTCTTCCAAGAGTGGGAGGACTGCCCCTGTAGCTTTTGGTTAAGGATATTTAATTGGGCAATGATATCAACCATGAAATAAAACTTCTGTAACCAATCAAGATCTGTTAATTCACCAGGTTCACATTCCTTTTCACGAAAAAGCATCTTAATTTCTTCTATACATACTGAAAATCGAGCGAAAACATTTCCTCTAGATCGTCAATGTACTTTATTGTGAAGAATAAGATCGGAGTATTGACAGTTTGCTTCAGCTGAAAATTCGCAGAATTGTCTGACAACTGGCAGATAAAGTTTGGGAGCCCCAAATGAGATGTTATGGAGCCACATGCGGCATGCGGCACCGGAACCATGGGTTGACGATCCCTGCCTTAAATCAAAGGGATGGGAATTAGATGGGTTCTACAATGGGAGGATGATCTGCTCTGCTAGTTAGGCTGAGTTCCCTTGCCAATGTTTTTATGATATACAGCAATCTATTTGGTATCCTCCACATTCCTCGTTTGGTGAGGTTGCAGAAAAAAAACTGCCAGACTTCTTACTCTTGATCGCTATCCAAAGAGCACTGTTGGAAGTGTGAGTGGAAGTCAGGGGAGGGCAGGAACAAGCTTGGCCGCGATGCTCCGAACAGTTATATAGCTTGCATACATATATTGTCAAGAATCAAAGCTTAGCAATGGCCACTTAGGCAAAGATACTGGAGGGTGATCTTTTACCCATGGACCCAAGTGCTCAATGCCTTCAGGAAAGGAAGAGAGAAAATTGGTGAGAAAGGAAATAATTAGTCAAAATAACACTGCACATCCTGCTTGCGCAGTCACCGTACTTTTCCCTATTTTAAAATTTGGGATTACATCAGACAGTTCTTTAATGCAGATGCCAGACTGCAAAACAGCACTGCGTGGGAGGCAGCTAGAGGAGGGGAAATGATTGGGATCAGGGGAAAGTGAGAGCAGTAATGGAAAATGGGGACAAAAGCAGCCTTGAGCTTGCAGGATTTCAGTGTAGAACATACATTTATTTTTGCCCAGGCCCCTAAATTGCTCCAGACTTAAGACCAAGAGTGGTGGGCCTAGGTCAGATAGAAGTCCATGAGCTGAACACTCAGCAGGTGAAATCATTCAATGCAATATTAGCAGTGAACATGTCGGTGGGCCCTTGCCCACCTCCATGGGTATTTTACACGTGGCAAACGGGTGTGCCGGGGACGTGTAAGGCCGCCCAGCTATAGCTGCCGGCCTTTCCACACCCCGGGGGTGGAGGACGGGGGGTGCCTGGCAATCGGCCACAGGGTGCCCGATTGAGTGCCACCCCCGCCTCCCAACCCAACCCCGGGATCCAAGACGCCCCTCTCCCCCCAAACGACCACCCTAGCCTCACCAGGGCATGACCGATTCCCCTGGTGAGGCTGCCCGAACTTACCTTCTGTCCCGGTTCCATTGCGTCCTCCTCGATCGGCTGGGCTGCAGTCTCAGCAGTGGCCACCGCTCCCGGTGGCGCTGCTGAGACTAAGAGCTGCCGGCCCGCTGATTGGCTGGCAGCTCACTGAGGTGGGACCTCCTCCCTCAAGTGGGTGGGAGTCCAGCCACTGAACAGTTAAAGCCTGGGGACCAGTAAAATACGGGATGGATCCCCAGGCTGGGCGGGAGCGGCACCGACACTTACGTCGGAGTCCGGCTCCCGTCCGCCCAGCGTAAAATTCCGGCCTGTGCTTCAAAAGTACTTCATTGGTTGTAAAGCACTTTGGAATGTCCTGTGATCGTGAAAGTTGCTAGATAATTGCAAGTCAGTCTTCCTTTTTCTAGCTGTTCTGGCCTTAAAATTCTTAAATCTGGCTCCCTTGCCTCTGTAGCAGTGTCACAGATTGTGGAGTTTAGACTCACGTCTGTGAATCAGGAACTGTAAGGGAGCTGGAGTTAGCAGTGTAAATGTTGGCAGCTATCCACAGACACTAGGCCTCCTGATTCCAAATTGAAGCAGTGCCAGTATAGAAGTGGAACAGGTAATGTTAGATGGTACCAGATATGAACTGACGTAAACTGAGTCAACGAAGCTGCCAAGGAACCAATTGTGTTCCCTTTCACCTGCTGTCTGTTTTGGCCACCAATTTGTTTTAATCCAACTGCCTCCACTTTTCTCCATGTGAATTTATTCAGAGTGCATGCAACAACAAAAATTTGCATTTATATAGCACCTTTAAGTCCCAAGCTGCTTCACAGGAACACATGGATGAGCAAAGGAGTTGTTAACCATCATAAAGAACTGCATTTATATGTCACAACCTCAGGAGGTTGCAAAGTGCTTTAGCTTAGTCACTGTCGCAATTAAGGAAACATAGCAGCCAACATGCACATTGTAATCTCCTGCAAACAGTAACATGATAATGACCAGATAATCAGTTTTTTTTAGTAATGTTTATTGAGGGTTTAATATTGGCCAGGACATCAATTCTTCAAATTGGTGCTATGGGATCACTTACAGTGATACCTTATTCTAATGTCTCTTCTGAAAGATGGCATCTCCAACAGAGCAGCCCTCCCTCAGTGCTGCACTGGAGTACCATCCTAGACTTTTGTGCTTCAGGTCTCTGGGCTGGGACCTTAACCCACAATATTCCGACTCAGAGGCAAAAGTGCTTCCAACTGAACCACAGCTGATCCAGTTAACCATGCTTAAAGTCTATTACATACCCAGGACAGCCTCATGCAATCCACCTGTGCCGATTCCACAAGTTTTAAACCAGTTTTCAATTTAACTCTCCATCTTCTTTTGGGCCTCCTTATCTCGAGAGACAATGGATACGCGCCTGGAGGTGGTCAGTGGTTTGTGAAGCAGCGCCTGGAGTGGCTATAAAGGCCAATTCTGGAGTGACAGGCTCTTCCACAGGTGCTGCAGAGAAATTTGTTTGTTGGGGCTGTTGCACAGTTGGCTCTCCCCTTGCGCCTCTGTCTTTTTTCCTGCCAACTACTAAGTCTCTTCGACTCGCCACAATTTAGCCCTGTCTTTATGGCTGCCCGCCAGCTCTGGCGAATGCTGGCAACTGACTCCCACGACTTGTGATCAATGTCACACGATTTCATGTCGCGTTTGCAGACGTCTTTATAACGGAGACATGGACGGCCGGTGGGTCTGATACCAGCGGCGAGCCCACCGTACAATGTGTCCCTGGGGATCCTGCCATCTTCCATGCATATGACATATATAGTTATATGAAAATCTTTACTCTTTCCAATATTAGCTTCAATGCAAATTGAACATTTACATAGATTTATATAGAAATTACAACATGGAAAAGGACTCTTCAGTCTAACCAGTCTGTGTTGGTATTTATCCTATACATGAGCAGTGCTCCTAGTTCCCATATCTCTTCATTCTTTCCAACCACGTATCCAACATATTCTTAAACATTGATATAATCGTTCTTCTGTCATAATCTCACAACCCATTATGTGAAAAAGATTCTCCTGTTCTCTGCCCTATATCTCTTATGTTTAACCTTATATCCATGTCTGCTCATTCTAGACCTATCAATTACAGGGAAGAGATTGTTTCTATCTACTCTGTCCTACCCTTTCATAATTTTAAACATCGTTATCCAATCACCCCTAATTTCCTCTGTTCTAGAAAAGCAACCATAATTGTTCAAGTTTATCTTCACATTCTAACATGCAAATTTTATTTGTATCTAAACAATTGCCTCTCAAACTGAACACATTAGAAAGACAGATCCAACATCATTAACACATTGCTTTTATATACCATTGAAACATTGTTGGTGATTAATCCCCATTCATAAATGGGGAATATCTGTAACAGGCTATATGGCTTGGCTCGTGGAATGCTTCTCACCTCTGCAACCTTCTTTTTATAGCCTAGCAGAGGTGTTGAGTGTCACACTGTTTCAGAAATGTCACACCTCTGAACAGTTCACTTCAATTATCAATTCCAGCCCTTCCATTGTGAAGACTTACTAAGGATGGCCATTGAGAATTTTATACCTTCTGGGTAGGTGTTCCCAGAGATGGAACTATGGGTTCTTTAACATTCTGTGTTGAATGCAGGCATTCCTTTCTTGTGTACCTTTATGTAAATGGTCATAATGACCACATAGTCAATGGCAGTGCAGGTCTCCTTTTATTATGCATCTTCTGATCTGCCATCAGATGAACTCCTCATTCCGGTCCACTAGTTATGTTGAGATGATTCAATTTTGATGTGATGCAAAGTAATGTAGCAAACCAAGCATACTGGTGCATGGAAACAGTTGAACATCGATTCCCAGCTCCATTACTTTAAAAATTAATAAAGGGCCATAGAAAGGAGAAGAAGATCTCATAATCTGGAAGACCAGACAAGTTCTCCCTGGTTTCCTGGCCAACATTTATCCCTTATCTAACATCACTGAGAAAGCAAATTATCCATTGAATACCATGTTGCTGTTTGTGAGAGCTTGCAGCGTTCAAATTGGCTGCCACATTTCCGACATTACAACACTGACTACACTTCAAAAGCATTTCATTGGCTGTAAAGCACTTTACTCATCCTTAGTTTGAGAAACACACTATGTAAGTACATGTTTTTCTTTCATAATGGTTATATATTACTTGCCTCCACTGTCCTGTTGGCTTGTTTGGAGGCCAATTTGCAATACAGGTATCTATTATTCTGGTTCTGTGTAGAGGACTGTAAAGGGTAGATTTTCGGCTATGGATGCAGTTTTATTCCAAAATGCTAGAAACAAATGTTATATCCACCAGATCTGGAATATGCTACCATTTTCCAAAGTCTGGTTCTGCTATTCCAATTTACATCTCTTCTAGATCCACCTTATTACTTCGTTATTGTCCCATTATCACCCCTTTTTGCCTTGCTCCAGCATCTCTTTTATCATTTAATCACTCCTGCAATCCATCCTATCATAAACTTTAACACAAATGCGAAATACTGCAGCTGCTGGAAATCTGAAGTAAGAACAGAAAATGATGGAGATACTCAGTAGGTCAGGCAGCATCTGTGCAAAGAGAAACAGGGTTAATGTTTCAGATAGATGACCCTTCATCAGAATTGGAGAAAGTTAGAGATTTAATAGGTTTTAAGCAAATGCTTAAAAGGCAGGAGAGATGAACTGACAAAAGGGATGATGGTGCAAGGCAAAAGGGGATGGTAATGGGACAAGTAAAGAAACAAAACATGGGTCACTTCACAGGTGCAGTGGGAGGATAATTGTTTTTGAGAGTTCAGGGCATGGCCAGGTTTGTGGGCAGACACAACTCAGGCAGAGGGCTTGATGCAAGAACATAAAAAAGGAGTAAATGCTTACAGCCACAATTCCAATATCTTTTAAGCCACATAATTTCTTTGCACCCAGATTACACGTAGCTCTCTGGATGCAAATACAAAGGAAACTGCAGGCTGGCATTCTGTATCAGAGTGCTTCTGAAGAACCATCCTGCGTCGCATTTAGTCAAGTCTTCAGATATCACCTATCAGTTTTTATCTACTGTTACTATATTAACATAACCATCATAGCATGTAAAGCTGGGGGTGACCATTTTACAAATTAAAAAATCTCACTTTTCCTCAAGTCTTCTTTTGAAGATAATGATTCATGTTGCAGTAAATTTCCACTGGTCTTGGCTGATTGGTCACTGGATGAGATACTTTGTTCATAAGCCATGACTAATATATTCAAAGAGGCTAATGCCCATTTCAGTGGCTTCCAATTGGGGAGCTGGTGCACTCCTGGGTGAAAGATCAGGTGCCGGACATCACCTCTTAAAATTCATCTCCCAACACATGCTTTGTGCTCAGAAATTGGGCACGAGGAGACCATTTCCACCCCCCCCCCCACAACATGTCCACGTTGGCTTTCTAAACATTCAGACCTTCTTGCAAACTACCAGTAGGCAACTTGTTCCGCCCACGTGGATCAGCAGTAGCGACACTTATCAAGCTCGAGTATTGCTGAAAAAAAAAGACATGCTATCGAAGCTTTTTGCCTTGCACTCATCAGGACAGACACAAGAAGGCCAAATTTCAATGGGAGCAACAATTTATACTTAATGAGAAAAGGGTGCTGAGTGGTTAGCAAGTCTGCTCTGGTCAAGGCGTTGCCATGGAGAATGCACCAGGGAACTATTGTCCAGTATGCTTTTGTTTAATTCAAAAAAGAGGCACAAAGCCTGGACATGTTCCTTTTGCCTACAGAGGACAAGTCTTTGTGTACAAATATATATATATATATATATATATATATATATAGATAGTTTCAAGAGTTCACCTACCTAGGCTCAACGATCACCAGTAACCGGTCTCTAGATGCAGAAATCAACAAGCGCATGGGAAAGGCTTCCACTGCTATGTCCAGACTGGTCAAGAGAGTGTGGGAAAATGGTGCACTGACACGGAACACAAAAGTCCGAGTGTATCAAGCCTGTGTCCTCAGTACCTTGCTCTATGGCAGCGAGGCCTGGACAACGTATGTCAGCCAAGAGCGACGTCTCAATTCATTCCATCTTCGCTGCCTCCGGAGAATACTTGGCATCAGGTGGCAGGACCGTATCTCCAACACAGAAGTCCTCGAGGCGGCCAACATCCCCAGCTTATACACACTACTGAGTCAACGGCGCTTGAGATGGCTTGGCCTTGTGAGCCGCATGGAAGATGGCAGGTTCCCCAAAGACACATTGTACGGCGAGCTCACCACTGGTATCAGACCCACGGGCCGTCCATGTCTCCACTTTAAAGATGTCTGCAAACGCGACATGAAGTCCTGTGACATTGATCACAAGTTGTGGGAGTCAGTTGCCAGCATTCGCCAGAGCTGGCGGGCAGCCATAAAGGCGGGGCTAAAGTGTGGCGAGTCGAAGAGACTTAGCAGTTGGCAGGAAAAAAGACAGAAGCGTAAGGGGAGAGCCAACTGTGTAACAGTCCCGACAAACAAATTTTTCTGCAGCACCTGTGGAAGAGCTTGTCACTCTAGAATTGGCCTTTATAGCCACTCCAGGCGCTGCTCCACACACAATACTGACCACTTCCAGACGCTTACCCATTGTCTCTCGAGGTAAGGAGGCCAAAGAAAGAAATAAAGAAATATATATAGATTCTAGCAAGCGTAATTGAGCCACATTGCGAGGCCGACAGTTAATCTTAAACTGGTTGTTAGTGTAATTCTTGGCACACTCAGGATTGTTCAGTAGTGCTGTCCAATCACAGAATCACATCTAACGTTAGACATTGTGGTTCTGAGTTTTGCAAGTACGGGCTGGTTGAGTGCAGTCAGTACTTTGTCTATTGCTAACAGCCGAAAGGACGTGCTGTATGATACGATCCGCCAGTTGTTGGGATGTACAGCCTATCTACCAGACATCGCACTGGCACTGGAATTCATCTACTACATCACACATTTGTGTGCTAGGCTGAACATCTGTTTGGCTTGACGGTAGCATCCTCTTAGTGGAAAATACCACGCGTGTTGCTACTGCATCGTAGCAGTGTGAAACAGCTAGCTTCACCTGTTGCTCACATTTATCAAACTGTTATAGATTGGGCAATAAGCTGCCCCAATTTGCAACTTTAAAAGCAATGAGGGTTAGGAGCTTTCTTGGAGCTACTCTCACTCTGCCAGTGTTAATTCCCTGGCTGAATAGTGGGGTGGGGGTGGTGGGATGTGTAGGTAAACGGTAACTTTAATTTAACAGACCTGGTGGAACACTGAGGGGATCAGGTTGTCCGCCGAGAGATGAGTTTCCAACCACTTTTCCGTGCCATCACTAAGACCGCCTATTTCCACCTCTATAACATGACTGGATTCTATCCCTGCCTCAGCTCATCTGCTGCTGAAACCCTCATCTATGCCTTTGTTACCTCCAGACTTGACTATTGGCTGGCCTCCCACATTCTAACTTCTACTCCAAAACTCAGCAGTCCATGTCCTTATTTGCACTGTCCAATTCACCCATCACTGCTGTGCTCGCTGACCTACGCTGGCCACTGGATCCCAGTTAAGCAATACCTTGGTCTTACAGTCTCATCCTTGTTTTCAAATCTGCATGGCTTTGCTCCTTCCTATCTCTGTTATTTCCTCCAGCCCTCCAACTCGCTGAGATATCCATGCTCCTTCAATTCTGGCCTCTTGAGGATCCCCGATTTTAATTGCTCCACCATTGGCAGTCGTGCATTCAGCTGTCAACGCCCTAAGCTCTGGAATTCCCTTCCCATCTCTACCACTGTTTAAGACCCTCCTTAAAACCTAACTCTTTGACCAAAGTTTTGGTTGTCTGCCCTAATATCTCCCATTTGACTTGGTATCAATTTTTTTTTGATAATGCTCCTGTGAAGCACATTGGGACATTTTACTGCTTGAAAGGTGCTATATATAAGTTGTTTACACTCAACCTAATTTTACTTTTAATTGACTTCGAGAGTTAGTTTGAAATAAACCCCACGTATAGTCTTCCTTCCCTTCCTCTGCTCCCTCACTCCCTCCACCCTGAGTAGCCTAAAGGCCTAAAGGTCTAACTAACAGCTCGTGCACCATAGCAACAATGACAGTTTATTTTCTTGTGATGCTTTGTTTTTTATTTCCAAAATATACTTTATTCATAAAAATCTGTAAAAATTACATTCCTAAACAGTTTAAAACAGCATCAAGTCAAAAAATACAAACAATGCAAAGGTGATCAGTTTCCTTCTATACAATCATGAGTTGCCTCACAACCCTTCCATTTCATTGTCATGCCATATACATTTTTACATTTACAGCGCACAAAATTTTCCCGATACAGTTCGAGAGGTTTCCCATGGATCCAGCCCCTCAGTTCAGCTTGGTGGGGGGACCTTACACTGTGGTCTTTCCCCATTGAGCCTTTGCTGCGGCTGCCCCAAGCTTTAGTGCGTCCCTCAGCACGTAGTCCTGGACCTTGGAATGTGCCAGTCTGCAACATTCTGTCGTGGACAACTCTTTGCGCTGGAAGACCAGCAAGTTTCAGGCAGACCAAAGGGTGTCTTTCACCAAATTGATAGTCCTCCAGCAGCAGTTGATGTTTGTCTCGGTGTATGTCCCTGGGAACAACCCGCAGAGCACAGACTCCTGTGTTACAGAGCTGCTTGGGATGAACCTCGACATAAACCACTGCATCTCTTTCCACACCTGCTTTGCAAAGACACATTCCAGGAGGAGGTGGGCAACCATCTCTTCCCCACCACAGCAGTCCAGAGACTGGTGGGATAATCACAGATAGTAGGACCCACGGTTACGTTTGCTGCTTCTGTGACCCTCCCAACCACACCTCTTGGTCATTAATACTTTCAAACATCCTACTGGATGTGTGCGCGTGTGTGAAAGAGAGAGAGAGAGAGAATGCTTTGACTGTCGGCTGGTGAATGTTTTAGTAAATGAGTGGGAAGGAGAAACTGCTACAATGTCAGGAGAAAGGTAATGTAGAAGGCGGCAGGTTTTTAGCTGAACCATATACTGGGACTATTGACTAGACTGTGGTTTTCAAACAGGAAAATAGTTTAGGACAATGACTGTCTGGAATGTAAGTTGCATGTAGAGGTTTAAATTACACGTGAACGTTTTCTTGACCAGCGCAAGGGTACACAGGTAAACATCATTCCACCTGCGTAACATTTTTCCTGCCCGTTCACATTCCCATTGCTGGTCCTTAGGCAACTGTGCAAGAATGTTCTATAATCTCATTCCGCACACCAGTTAACCTCAGGTTCTGAGTAGGTGAGGCTACACAATTGGCACAAAATAATGGAAAGTTAGTGTTTCAGGTTTTGATCATGGAGAACTATACTGGGACTGTTCAAGAAGCTATAAAAGATGCTAAACAAGGGACACTTTCCTCATTTTCTGTAGGCAAATTAAAAGACAGGTCACAAGAGATGTGTGCAGAGACGGACATGAAATCATCTCAATTTGGGATAAATTTGAACAGCTTCAAGTTAGAAGTTCGGAAACACTTGTCCAATTTTAGGAGGTGCAGGGTGTCTCTCTGACATTTTAATTGTCATGTCCCACCACTGTGCAAAGGATAGTAGCACAGGTGCGCAATTTTTAGAATTATTTTTGTTATGCCTTATTTTGTTCCTGCAATATTCGATTCCGGGTGTGGCACTTGTAGGAGGACATTAAGGATAAGAAGCAGCATTTGATCCTTGCTGGTCTCGGGCGGAGATTGGGAATGTGCTGCTCTCCATAGTCTTAAATTGGCAGACTGGGATGATCCCTAATAATAGAATGTGGGAAATATCAGATTCCTGGTAAGTAGGTGTAGGTTATTAGGATAGATTTGGCTTTGTAAATACTTACATTTCTGGTGATCAAAGGACAAACATTCATTCCTAGCACTCACAGAGATGAAAGGACAGTACTTGCATCCACCACTCCATCCTGTCCCGTTCTTCCCATTTTAAAGAAAAAACTTTTTTTTTTGTGGTTGGCTCTTGGTCAGTTCCAACAGACATCTTTGATGCTTTCTTCTGTGACCTCCTAAGCTGCACTCTACACAAACTTTGAAGCTTACATATTTACTGTACAAAGTTCCACTCAACTATTACTCCCCAGCCACCAACCAATACTTTGTATCAAAGTTCTCAACCTCATTTTCACGGCCTACCACTGCAAACTTCTCTAGCCTCACAGCCCAGTTCACACCTTTTGCTTTTCTGAGTATGGCCTCACCTCTCAGCTCCATTGCTGGCAGAATCTTCAGTGTTCTGCAGGCCCCTTCCTAAAGCTCTCTGCCTTTGAGACCTCTTTCACTCACTTTCAAAAACCTCCTCAAAGCCTCCTTAGCCCATTCCTCTGGTCAACTGCACAAACTCTTCTCCAGTCTCCAGCTTCACGCCTACTCTGAGCAGAATTGGGCATTAAATAGGCCCCCAAGCTGTAGATTCCTGCTACAGTGCTCAGGTAAATTCAGGGAGTGGCTGGAGCAAGACTCCTGTGCTTCTGTTTCCCAAGGAAGGATTTTCTGTCTGCCACGCATATTATTAATTTTGAAAAAGGATCCTTTCGCAGGTGTTGATCCGTAATTTACATATTTAAGGGGTCCCTTGGTCTGTCTTATGCATCTGCTCAGGTGCCTAAGATAATGGATCTCCGAATTTAGCAGTGGGACCAATACCTGCGCAGATTAGGTGCAGGTCATTCCATTGCTAAATTGGTATGCTTTGCACCCATTTTACACCTGATAAACAAGCACATTATATACCAATTTCTACCCCTTGGAGTCCAATCACAGCAAGAGTCAGCATTTTCAGAAAGGAGTGTAGAAAATTGAGAAACAAGATAATTATATTTTTACACACTTGCAGACTAAATAGAACATGTTACTTGAAATTGTGAAATGTCCATTTGTGGTTCCACATCTTCCATTAAATATATATCCAATGCATTAATTTAATGCTGCAGTATCATTATTTTAAATACCTTCATGAGAACACCAGGAAAATAGAAAAGGTTTCTGTCAACAACTCCAAGGACCACTTGAAAACTCAGCAACTACCTTAGACGATCAGTGTATTCATGTAGTTGGACAAATATTCCCACAGAAAACCAAGGAATTGGATTGATATCCTCATGGACCACCAAGGAATTCAGGAAAATGTGTACTTGATGCACTGTGACACCAGCAAAATGTATTTCTGTGTAAATCCAATAAACATTAACATTGTCCTTTCACAATGAAATTTAATCCAAGGAATATTATAAACATGACAAACCACTGACTTTCAATGGCAATAAAATCAATTATACAGTATTCGAATATAAAGATATGTAATTCAAAAGTAAACTGTTATGAATAGGAATATAAAGAAAAAAATTATATATACAGTAGTTCAAGCAATGGGATTTTATCATCCTGAAACTCAAACAATGGTGTTGAGAAAGAAAATGACTTGGAACAATTCCTCTTGTGAAATGTATATATAACTAGACTTTAAATACTAAATATTTGCAATGTAAAACAGAGCATCGTGTTTCTAGTATTTAATAGCTGGGAAATGCAAATATTGCAAAACTGTCATCATTAATATTATGAAAACAGAAGTCAGGAATAAACAAAGCAATAGACAGAAGACTATTATCATTAGAATTATGTGAGCATTTCCTTGATTAGAAACTCAATCCCTTCTTTCTGGAACGCCAGTGAATGTTCTGCTTTTGTATTTAGAAAAATCCAACATGAGCAAATCTGCTGGCTTGCCTCAATCTCCTGTCTCCCTCTCCACCATACCCCCTCCCCTGTGCCACTCCCCCCCACCCCCCAACAACCCCAGCTTCTCTCTGTGGAGAATCCTGATGAGGCCATGGCTTTCTTACGAAATGGGTAGGTGCCAAGACGTAATGGCTTCCCAACTGAATTCCATAAGAAATTCTGTCAACATTATTTTTGGGCTCGCTGCTGGTTGTGTGCCTAGATCACTTACAAAATGGCATTCTTCCCAATTCATCGCCCATTTGTGCATGGAAAATATTCTGTTTGCACATTTAAAGCAAAGGGGAAGCGATCCTTTGGCTCCATCAAACTGCAGGCCAATTTCACACACTGCCGCAAATCTCAAAATACACTCTCGCCAATTACGAATGTGTCTAATATGTATACAGCTGCTAAGCGCATACATCTGCGAAATATATTGATCCCTAAATTTCACACTGATTTTTTACAGGAACGTGCTCTGTTAAATGCATTACAATAAGTATGATATTCTTTAATGTTGAGTCTTGTACTCTCAGCTCTGGTTCTCACTACTGAAAGTGGAATCCCATCACTTGGAATTATCTGCTCATCTGGGAATAATCATTTCAATTCCAGCTTTATATTTCAATTCAGAACCACCAAAATTTGGATTTTTCCTAATTCAAAGGCTGGAGAGAAAATGGTGGAGGGATGTTGACTCAGACTGCCACATCCTTCACCCAAGCCAGCTGCCCGTAGATTGCCAAAGGACTGGACTCACAGCCTCTTTCTCAACTGGATCGCCAGTGAATTGGATTCTTACCCCTATCAAACCACCAGCAAATTGTAACCTCTCCTCAAACCTCTCCACTATTTTTCTTCTGCTCTTTTCTGTCTCTACTTGCATGTGCGTATCGCGTATGCATGCTAGCATGGGGCATAGCGTGTATCCGTAGGCGTTAACCGAATTAGAGTTTAAGTTTAAGTTTTAATAAATTTCACTTTTCTTCTTTAAACCTAAGGCGGCCTATTTTTGCTCATTTCTTTGCCTTATAATTGGAAAGCGGCGCTTGAGATGGCTTGGCCATGTGAGCCGCATGGAAGATGGCAGGATCCCCAAAGACACATTGTACAGCGAGCTCGCCACTGGTATCAGACCCACCGGCCGTCCATGTCTCCGTTATAAAGACGTCTGCAAACGCGACATGAAATCGTGTGACATTGATCACAAGTCGTGGGAGTCAGTTGCCAGCATTCGCCAGAGCTGGCGGGCAGCCATAAAGACAGGGCTAAATTGTGGCGAGTCGAAGAGACTTAGTAGTTGGCAGGAAAAAAGACAGAGGCGCAAGGGGAGAGCCAACTGTGCAACAGCCCCAACAAACAAATTTCTCTGCAGCACCTGTGGAAGAGCCTGTCACTCCAGAATTGGCCTTTATAGCCACTCCAGGCGCTGCTTCACAAACCACTGACCACCTCCAGGCGCGTATCCATTGTCTCTCGAGATAAGGAGGCCCAAAAGAAAGAATAATTGGAAAGTGGTGAACAAGGATTCACCAAGGGGAAGCTAAAAACACGGTGTGTTTAAAATTACACCCTGTTACAATAAGACCAGGTGAAGGCTGAGAAAGAACCCTAGACATCTTTCTCACCTGGTCATAATAATTTTATAAAATGCTATTCTTTCAAGCTTATTGCTTATGTACCTCAGCTCTCTTTCTTCTTTGTTAATGGACAAGCGGGTAATGGAAATATATTTTACATGATGTATTATTTTAAATGAGACATCTTGGGCTGTCCAGAGGGTTCATTGAGTTTATCCAGTGAGTAGCTGAGGCACACAAAATAGAAAAAGACCCAAACTTGTTCCTAGGGCTAAGTTGCCTGATTTCAGTGGGCCTCAGCATCCCTGGGCTAGGCAGACCAAGTTTCCACTTCTGAGCAAGCCCGGTTGGAAATGTTTGTGTATGGACATTGTGTGAGAACAGCAATGAGCTCAGCTGTATTACTCCCTGTGATATAATAGCCTGCCAACACTCAGATGAGGATAATGCCCATTTGAAAGAGGTACTGGAGGATGCCGGACACTAGTGAAACTAGCACTGAGAGGATTTGATACCTTCAGGAGGGCCAAGGAAAAAATTGGCAAATTTAAAAAGAAATACTCTAAGTAGTAATCTCAAAGCTGCTTTTGAACTCATCCAACGTATCAATCAGCTGGTTTCATAGAAAATGAAGTTAAATCAGGAGTGATTGTTCATTTGTTGATCCCATTTATTAGTTTTTCATCAACTCTTATACAGAGTTCATATAACAACTTTTTTTTATTCATTCACGGGCTGTTGGCATTGCTGGCGAGACCAGCATTTAATGCCCATTCCCAAATACCCTTGAGAGGGCGATGGTGTGCTGACCTTTTGAACTGCTGCAGTCCGTATGGAGAAAGTACTCTCACTGTGCTGTGAGGGAGGTAGTTCCAGGACTTTGGCCCAGTGACAATGAAGTGTGACTTGAAACGGAACTTCGAGCTGATGGCATTCCAGTTTGGCACAAATTTGCAATAAAAAAAAAAGCTTACTTTAGATAATGTCTTTCACATCCGACAACAACTTGCATTTAAACAGTGCCTTTAGGAATAATCTCCCAGAGTAATAAGTCAAAAATGGAGGCAGAGCCAAGAAGACAATGTTAAGAAGGGAGAGAGGTTTAACGATCTGATTGGTAGTGGAAGAAAGAAGCCAAAGGTTATCTTGGTCCTCTAGGATGATCCTAGAGAAATGGGTGGTCTAAAAGTACTTTACAACCAATGAATTATTTTGAAGTGTAGCCATTGTTGTAGTGTAGACAAATGTGGCAGCCGGTTTGTGCACAGCAAGGTCCCATAAACAGCAATGAGATAAATTACCAGTTAGTCTGTGTTGATATTGTTGGTTGAAGGATAAATGTTGCTTAGGATATTGGAAGAACTTTACTGCTTTTTAACAGCTTTATCTGAACAGGCTGTGAGGGCTCTTGTTAAACACCTCATCTGACACAGTACATCCAACAAAGCAAAACTCCCTCAGTATTGAGCTGAAGTGTCAACCTACATTATGTACTTATGGGCCGGACTGGAGATTGAACCCTCGATCTTATGACTCATGGACAAGGCTGCAAGCTGGCACTTGATTATAGGTAATTTATTCGCATGCTGTTGGGGGAAAAGTTTAATTCTAATCAAAATATATATTTGTTCCCAAGAATCATTCTTATTACAAAATCTTTTAATGCTCTTATTAAAGTAAATGAATACAGCTCCCTCACTGGGTAAAGATATTCTATGGTGTGATACCAAGCCAGGCAAAGCAGAAGACCTCAGGTTTGATCTCGAGTCAAGCTCATTGATCTCAAATGGAGCAGTGGTTGGATGCCACAATTGACTTTAGCACCCCTAAGCTAGTGAAGGAAAATGCCAGCTAGCTTTCCCAGTCTGGAAAGGTATCGAGTGACCCGTGCTAAAAAGTACATTTGTGCCAACACAGGTGAGAAGCAGATTGGCTCAGCGATGCCAATCTTCACAATTGAGGACCTTCTGATACCCGTTTTCCAGGCTCATGAACAATGGTCATTTGGCTGAGGTACTGGAGAGATGACGTACATGGAACTGCATTGCAGCCAGAGGCAACAGGGAAATTAAACCAATATGCTAGAAAACCATTTGGGGATATTTATAAGAAGATGAAATAATACTTCACTAAAGAAATAAAATAGCTTCACCCTACAATATGCCAATAAATATGATTGTCGCAGCTCAGTATAGACCTATTCTGGGTAAATAATTTTGAAACCAAGAGCGTTGGAGTCAAGTTATTGCATTTTCTTTCTCCTTTTGTATCTATTAAGCCTGACTTTTAAGGGATCATGTTACTGGGAGTATGTCATGTGATGGAAATTACACCTTCCAAATGGAAACATATTCATTTCATCATAAGGAACACTACTTGAACCTTTTTTTTAAACTGGATAGAGAACATAACTTGTTTAAAAGGACCACAGAGTTGAACAGCTTAAAACATGGCTGTACATTTTCATTCTGAGAGACAGTTGAATCGAGAGACAACGGGAATACTTCCTGATTCAATTAGCAAGATGGGTTTTGTCAATAGTGATGATCAAAAGACATTGAGAGTCATTGACTTTGGAAGAGACAAACCTCCACCACCCCCCATCGAGTGTCTGAGAGACTCTGAAGTCCAGCAACCCTCTAAGAAGTTGGTATTTCAAACAAAGAGATGGTCACATGACTTACCTGCTGGCCAAACTGGGGACTGTTTGAATTGTGCCGCACAGAAAGACAGACTGCAATTTGAAGACAAAAGAGAAGGTAGGTCTCTCCCTGTCTCTCTCTCCAGCAAAGTCCCAGGAACCCATGGTAGCAGCTTAAGCCTCAAGACAGAGGACCGCTTCAGCCTTCTGGTACCAGAGAAGCAAGTTAGAAATTGTGCACTGGGTGCCAGCGAGAACTCCAAGACTTCAACTTTTATCAAGGACATTTCCACTCAGTAACTGAATTTCCTTTATTACGAACTCTACTTCAACCACCCCACACCACCAGCGAACCCCCCGCCCCGCCTAATTCTCTCCTCCCCTCTGTATCTATTTGTGTGTATGTTTCTCTTGTATGCATGCTAGCTTGGTTGTGTCGCATATTTTAGTAATTTTACCTGAGTTAGAGTGATAAGGCTAATAAACCTACATCTTTCTTGTTTAAACCCAAGAAAACCTGTCTGATTAACTGTAATTGCAAATGAACCAGTGTGCAGTGAGCAAAGGTTCACTGAGGGGGTAAGCTAAAATCACTGTGTTTTAAAAGATAAACCCTGTTACGGCCAAACCAGGAAAGGGGCGAGAGGGGAGCCTAAGACCCCTTCCTCACCCGGTCGCAAAAGTCAGGACTAATTTTAAACATAGAAACATAGAAAATAGGAGCAGGAGCAGGCCATTCGGCTTTTCGAGCCTGCTCCACCATTCATTATGATCATGGCTGATCATCCAACTCAGTAACCTGTTCCCGCTTTCTCCCCATACCCCCTGTTTTTGCGACCAAAGTGGATAACCTCACATTTATCCACATTGTACTGCATCTGCCATGCACTAGCCCACTCACTCAACTTGTCCAAATCACCCTGAAGCCTCTCTGCATCCTCCTCACAACTCACCCTCCCACCCAGTTTTGTCGCATCTGCAAATTTGGAGATATTACATTTAGTTCCCTCATCTAAATCATTAACATATATTGTGAATAGCTGGGGTCCTAGCACCGATCCCTGTAGTACCCCACTAGTCACTGCCTGCCATTCGGAAAAAGACCCATTTATTCCTACTCTTTGTTTCCTGTCTGCCAACCAATTTTCTATCTTCGCAATACATGCGCTTTAATTTTACACGCTAATCTCTTATGTGGGACTTTGGCAAAAGCCTTCTGAAAGTCCAAATAAACCACATCCACTGGTTCCCCCACGTCAACTCTACTAGTTACATCCTCGAAGAATTCTAGTAGATTTGACAAGCATGATTTCCCTTTCGTAAATCCATGCTGACTCTGCCTGATTCTACCACTGGTCTCTAAGTGCTCTGCTATAAAATCTTTGATAATGGACTGTAGAATTTTGCCCACTACTGACGTCAGGCTGACTGGTCTATAATTCCCTGCTTTCTCTGTACCTCCCTTTTTAAATAGTGGTGTTACATTAGCTACCCTCCAATCTGTAGGAACTGTTCCAGAGTCTATCGAATCTTGGAAGATGACCATCGATGCATCCACTATTTCTAGGGCCACTTCCTTAAGTACTCTGGGATGCGTACCATCAGGCCCTGGGGATTTATCACCCTTCAATCCCATCTATTTCCCCAACACCATTTCTCTACTAATACTGATTTCCTTCATTTCCTCTCTCTCAGTAAGCCCTGTGTCCCCCAGCATTTCTGATATGATATTTGTGTCCTCCTTTGTGAAGACAGAACCAAAGTTTAAGTTACAGAAACCATTATCTCTTATATCGTCTATTTGGGCCAATTTTGAATTTGGACTACATTTGACTAATCCTGATTTTCAGTGTTTGCATGGCATCATAATAAAATATTTTTAACTGTCTTTTCCAGTGTGTTGATACCATTTCAACAGCTAAGTGGAAAATTTAGTGAAAACTTGTACTTGTTTCTACCAATGTTTACAAGTACAACAACAGCTTGCATTTATACAGCACCTTTAACGTAGTAAAAACGTCCGAAGGTACTTAAAAGGGACATTACTAAACAAATTTTCACATCAAGCCATAAAATGAGCTATTAGGATAGATGACCAAAAGCTTGGTCAAAGAGGTATCTAATAAGGAGCCTCTTAAAAGGAGGGAGAGGTAGAGTGGAGGAGAGGTTTAGGAAGGGAATTCCAGAGCTTAGGCCTTAGGCAGCTGAAGACATGGCAGCCAATGGTGAAGCAATTCAAATTGGGGATGCTCAAGAGACCAGAATTAGATGACAGTGGATATCTCAGAGAGTTGTTGGGCTGGAGGAGATTAAAGAGTTTGGGAGGGATGAGGCCATGGAGGGATTAGAGTACAGGAGCAGGGATGTCTTGCTGCAGTTATACAGGGTCTTGCTGAGGCCACACCTGGAATATTGTGTGCAGTTCTGGTCTCCTTATCTCAGGAAGGATGTTCCCGATGGTGGGGGAGTCCAGAATCAGGGGTCATAGCCTAAGGATACGGGGTAAACCATTCAGGACTGAGATGAGGAGAAATTTCTTCACCCAGAGAGTGGTGAGCCTGTGGAATTTGCTACCACAGAAAGCAGTTGATGCCAAAACATTGTATGTTTTCAAGAAGGAGTTAGATATTACTCTTGGGTCTAAAGGGATCAAAGGGTATGGGGCGAAAGCGGGAACAGATGACTGAGTTGGATGATCAGCCGTGATCATAATGAATGGCAGAGCAGGCTCAAAGGGCTGAATGGCCTACTCCTGCTTCTATTTTTTATGTTTCTATGTTTAACTCCATCCCTCTCCCTGGCAACAGTCTGAGATTAAGCCAGTCTGTTCACCACCTTGGTGTCACATTTGACCCCGAGATGAGCTTCTGACCTCATATTCATGCCATCGCTAAGACTGCCCATTTTCCCCTTTATAACATTGCCCAACTTTGCCCCATCTCAGCTCATCTGCTGGTGAAACCCTCATTCATGCCTTCATTACCTCTAGACTCGAGTATTCCAATGCTCTCCTGGCTGGTCTCCCACATGCTACTCTCTGTAGATGTGAGGTCATCCAAAACTCTGCAGCCCATGTCTTAACTCGCACCAAGTCCCGTTCCCCTGTCACCCCTGTGCTCACTGACCTACACTGGCTCCCAGTCGAGCAAGGTCTTAATTTTAAAATTCTCATCCTTGTTTTCAAATCCCTCCAGGGCCTCACCCCTCCCTATCTCTATCATCTCCTCCAGTCCCACAACCGTCCTAGATATCTGCACTTCTCTAATTCTGGCCTCTCGTGCATTCCTGATTTTAATCACTGCACCATTGGTGGCCACACCTTCAGTTGCCTAGGCCCCAAGCTCTGTAATACCCTCCCAACACCTCTCTGTCTCTCCAACTCACTTTCCTCCTTTAAGACACTCCTTCCAACCTAGCTCTTTGACTAAACTTTTGATCATCTGACCCGGGGATACGGTCCCCGGAAGTGCAGAAGGTTTTAGTTTAGGCAGGCATCAAGATCGGCGCAGCCTTGGAGGGCCGAATGGCCTGTTCCTGTGCTGTACTGTTCTTTGTTCTTTGTTCTAATATCCCCTTTTGTGGCTCGGTGTCTTACTTTGTTTTATAATGCTCCTGTGAAGTGCCTTGGGATGTTTTAGTATGTTAAAGGTGCTATATAAATATAAGTTGTTTTTGTTGTTGAGAGCATATGGGGTTGGAAGCTCAGTTGGATTCAAGTAGGACACCAAGGTTCTGAACAGTCTAGTTCAACCTCCGATAGTAGCCAGGAACAGGGATGGAGTTGGAGGCTAGTACAGTATCTCTATATATGAAGACTAGAAAGCAGAACAGTTTTTTCTTTTAGTGATGTTTGCACATCTCTCCTCAACACTCGCTAAGTGTCAACAGGCTTTGTGTTGACAAGTGTCTCACAGTTGAGCCCAATCCGATCCTCTCCAAGACTCAGAATAAAGAAAGGTCCCATTGTTAATGGAACAAGGCGAGTCTAGCTATTTACATTCCTAAGTGTAGCCATTAGCAGGAGTTTGGGTTATTACGATGTCAAAGTACTTACTGAGGTCAATTAGTAAATGCCCAAATCATCAACTCAACTGATCAATTTGGGATATTGATCAGTGTGGAGCAAACAGGCGCCTTTCCTCACTAGACCATTGTGACAGCTGTAAATTCCCGGGTTAGATTTACAGTAAGTGCTGAGTCAGTTGATTCTGCTGGTGTGACAGGTTCAGGCACTACAATTGACCTCAGCATCCTGAAACTGGGGAGGAGATGAATTCCCATTCTTGTTTTACAGTGAATGAATTTAACTGGTGGACAGTAGAGTGGTGATCATGTTCCTGGACTAGTCACCACAGGCCTGGACTAATAATCTAGATACGCTGTTCGTCCTTCGAGGCCAAGATGACCACGTTCATCATCTGGGGTGTTTGGTAGGGTTCTGGTGGCTACGTAGGTGACTGCTAAGGCCAATGTGGGCCCACAAGGTTCTACTGCAAACAGGGCAGGATACTGCAGATGATTGAGTTTTGGGCGAGCTGCTGGCTCAGGATTTCCTCCCCTTGTGTTTTCTCTTTGCCTCTAATATGCGCTTGCTTTCGAAGGAGGCTGCACCCCTTTTTATTTGGTTGCACCAGCTGCAGCGATCCTGGGCGAGTTTCTCCCAGGACTCGGGGTCGATATCAAAACTCCTAAGCGAAGCCTTCAGAGTGTTCCTGTAGTGCTTCCTTTGACCGGCATGAGAGCGCATCCCAGACTCAAGCTCTCCATAGAAGAGTCGCGTAAGCGAGCGTCAGGCATTCTGGCAACATGACCAACCCAACTCAGTTGTGACTGTCTCAATATGGTATGGATGCTTGGCATGCCAGATCAGGTGAGCACCTCAGTGTCTGGTATTTTGTCATGACATCTAATTACTAGAACAAGACATAAGAACTAATAATGTGAGTTCAAGTCCTACCATGACAGTTTGAGAATTCTGGAATTAAAAAGCTGGGATCAAGAGGAATGACCATAAAGCTGTCAGTTTTTCGTTAAAATCCAACCGGTTCACAAATGTCCTTCAGGGAAGGAAACCAGCCTCTATGTGACTACCGTCGCACACAAATGTCGTTCACACTTAACGGCCTAGAAGTTGCTCACTTGTATCAAACCACTACCAGCTGAAGCAGGCTCGCTACCATCGTCACAGAGCAACTATGGATGGGCAATAAATGCTGGCTTTGTTAATGATACCTACGCTCTGTGAATAAATAAAAGAATAAACCAGCTGCCTTCTTATATTACATGGGATTCATTTTCCATGTTTTTAACAGAGGTTGGTTGTGATTGAATTTCGATAATTTTTTTGCGTGAAAATGGAAACTGGTTCCTATTCTGACATTTATTTAACAACCATTGCGAGAAAATTTATGTATGGATGTCAGATGAAGACAGGATTAGACCTAGATGTGATGTTCTTCACAGCTCTCCACTGACTGACATTCCGGCTGGATTTCCTTTTGATGGCAGGGATCCCAGCAATTGCCCAGAAATCGGCTGGAGGTTAGGGGGGGGGGGGGTTCGTGGGGTGACCCTGCCTTGGTCAGTTGTTGAACTCCTGGCCGCATTCAACGACAGGCAGGTAATTAACTGCCTTCTGTTGGAGCTGTTGTCCCCTTTAAAGATGGCTGCCCACCTCCAGGAGCTGCCAGCCAGAGGGCCGACAGCTCCTCAATCCCAACAGTGCCACTGGGAGCAGTGGCCGCTGCTCGGACTGCAGATGGCGACGATGGATGATGACAACCACACAAGGTGAGTGGGGTCAGGGCTCGACGGGGCCAATTGGGCAGGCAGGCCTCGACAATCAGGTGGGGTGGGTGGGGGGGGGGGGTAGGGGAGGTGTGGGTTGGTGAGGGCTGGGGGAGGGGAATTGCACTGCAGGGGCAGCCACTGCCACTTGATCTATGCATAATGTGAGACTACTTTCAGTAGAGGATAGGTAATAGAAAAAAAGAAATCAAATCTGTTAGTAACATGGAGGATGTCACAACTGGTAATTAATCCAGTTTGAGCCCTTTCCTGCCCTCCTTCCATTTTCCATGTTTTCCTTGGTTTGAGTGCTCTTGTCTTTGGCCCAGATTTTGTGGTCAATGGTGAAGTGATGGAGCTCGCCACTGACCTCAAAGAAAGCTGCCCGCAAAGATCTAGCAATCTCTGTGGGGTGGATTTCTCCTTTTCCGATGTCAATTTGAATCTGGCTCCAAGTCAAGGGGATCTCCAGGAGTCCATCAACAGTGATGCCATCAAGCAGGGCAAACAGCCAATCACATTGAAGTATTCTCACAAACAGAAAACCAGGAAGTAAAATACACTAATTATCCTTCACTTTTAATTAAGTGAGCAAAACAAATGATTGGGACATACACATGGGATTAAGGTAGAAACTGAAATATCATAAACAAGCTTTAAAAAATATGGAATTAATCATAATGGAAACATTTGACATTCCACAAATATAACATTAGTTTTTCAGGGCTAGAGATGCTTTTCAGCAGTAATTATGAACTTAGTATGCTGTTAAAAACCCAGTAAGACCTCATTCAGAAAGATGTTACATTTGTAAGGTTATTACAGCAAGACTAATGGTGTAAAAGGACAAGTTCTGTGATTTCTACTTGATTGCAGTCTGGAGGAACCTCAACAGTGCACTTTATGTTAGATGCATAAAATCACTGACAGCAACTTCTGGATTTCCACATTTAATGGTGCATGTGCAGACTCCAGAAGTTGCTCTCAGTTTCACAGGAGTAATGAAGGTGGTCAATGCTGACAGTTTCACCATTATTACTATTGCAAATTCTGGGCCAAGTATATTTTGATTAATACTTGAGCTAAGGTTAGCAATCTTTGAGAATTCACTTTTGATGTATTGTTACAAATTGGAAAACTGCATATAAACTGTTTTCTTTACATAATCATTGAATCATATTAACACAGTTCCTAGTAAGTAGGTGGGACTACCAGCTGTCAAAAATTTGAATATACATCTGGTTACATTATTTACTCCAATCTACTGTAATAAACAGGAAAAGGAAAACAAAATAATTATTTAACAGGAAAGCCATCTTTCTCATTAATAAAAAGTTAACTAATTATCGTTTTACGAGATATGGCACAGGAGATCTTTATATCTTTATATTTTTAATACTATGTATTTTGCAGCAAAAGATATAAGCTCTGGTCCATTCATCATAATATTTTACCTAACACAAATTTTACTTAACTATTAAATTGTACTTTTCTTTTTCAGAAATGCCAGTTTTGGGCCGGTAAACAAATATGTCTTTCTAACATACGGTGCACTTGTTCTGTGTTGATGTTACTACGTCAACAACTTATAGAATCATAAAATGGTTGCAGCATAGGAGGTGGCTATTTGGCCCATCAAGCCCATGCCAGCTCTCTGCAAGAGCAACTTAGCTAGTCCCATCCCCTGCCCTTTCCCTGTAGCTCTGCAATTTTGTTCCCTTCAGGTGCTTCTCCATTTCACTTTTGAAATCCATGATTGAATCTGCCTCCACCACACTCTCAGGCCATTCATTCCAGATCCTAGGCACTCGCTACACAATAAAGCTTTTTCTCAGGTCACCTTTGATATTTTTGCCAATCATTTTAAATTGGTGTCCTCTAGTTCTTGACCCCTCTGCCGATAGGAGCATTTCTCTCTATCTACTGTTTAGACCCCTCATGATTTTGAACACCTCTATCAAATCTCCTCTCAACCTTCCCCTCTCTAAGGAAAACAGCCCCAGCTTCTCCAATCTATCCACACGACTGAATTCCCTCATCCCTGGAACCTTCTCACAAATCTTTTCTGCACCCTCTCTAAAGCAGTCACATCCTTCCTAAAGCGCAGTGCCCAGAATTGGACACCATACTCCTGTTGAGGCGAACCACTGTTTTATAAAATGTAATCATAACTTCCTTAAATCTTCGAACTTACACCTATATTGTGCCTTTTTTGCAATGAGCTTTCTGAGGTGTTTTCCAGGGTGGACAAACACAGAACAATGAGGGGAGGGTGAAGACTAGTGTGTAGTTGAGGTGTGGGAGGTGGAATGGGGAGAAGGCCATCATTGTGAGATGGAGGTGTAGTTGGGAAGAGGGAAGTATTTGAAGAGTCTTATGAAGGTTGGAAAACAGGTGGTGAGGTGAAGAGGTTTCCAAACAGAATTTCAGAGTGCAGGAACATGCTGGCTTTGTGCCACTCAGAATTGAGTGGGTACAGGGGAATGCACAGCGGAGCAGCATTAGAACAGAGGGTATATGCAGAGATGTAGGCCTAGAACAAGCCGCTGAAGTAGGAAAGAGGAAAGCTAGAAATGGAGTTTGGACACAAGAACGTGGAATTAAAAGGCTTCACATTGGGGCATGAGGTGCCACTGGAGATTGTCAAGGATAGAGATAATAGGTGTCCAGGATTTATCAGCTAGGGGCATGAGTAGCTCAGGTGGGATAGGATACAAGTGGCTGAGGTGTGGCTGAGATGGAGTTTGTGTAGAATGGAACTTGGCAAGCTGCAGGGTGTGTCAGAGAGATTAAGCCTTAAGGTGACAAAGACATAGATGAAGGTTCCTGCAGTAGTGGGGGTGAGTTGGCAATGTTACAGACATTAAAGGAAGAGGAATTTGCTTTTATGTAGCACCCTTCACATTCTCAGAATGTCCCAAAGCTCTTTTCAGCCAATGAGAGATTTTTGAAGTATAGTCACTGACTGTAGTTAAATCTAGCAACCATTTTACTCACAGCAAGGTCCCACAAATAACTCAGGCCTCTCAGTAGAAACGTTTAAAATGGAGCAGTGCAATTTCCCGCCCATTTTGGATTTTAATGTTTTAGTCTGGAGGCAGATGATGAACCCATCAAACTCAGCCTTATAAATCAATGGTTCCATGATGTCAATGGCACCTGATTGCATTTTAACCTGGGCCTGAGCAGAAAAGCCTTCTGGTAAAAACAGGCTGCCAGCTGTCAGGAGGACAAAGCCCAACGTAGGTGAAAAACCTTCCTTTGAGGGGCCAGGAGGAACCTCCCCTGCCTGGACTTTCTTCCTTCCCTCCTGTGAGTTGCTCCTAAAACCCCCTTTCCGTAACATACCTGCTTGATGGTTGAGCATTTCATTGGTAAAGGCCATCTGAACTTCCACACCTGCCCATCGAGCATGCTGCCACTTTCCACCCATTTCGGTGCCATGCAGATGAGGGCCAGAAGTTAAATTACCCGGTCCTCAAACTTAGGCTGAGAGCGCAATTTGCTCTTAGTCCGGTCTAGCATCTGTCTGCCTGCAACCCACCAGTGGTTAAAATCTTACCCTTGTATCAGTATGCAAAAATATAGGTGGATGAAGGTAAAGAGCATAAAGGGATATGGGAACAGAGCAAGCAAATGTGATTAGGACAACTTGCTCATCTGGAGGGTAACACTAACATGGACTGGTCCATTTCCATGTTGTATCTTCTGTGTAACAGTAACTAGCATTTATATAGCACCTTTAACATACTAAAACATTCTAAGGTGCTGCACAGGAGTGTTAGCAAACAAAACTTGACACTGAGCCCGATAAGGAGATATTAGGACAGGTGTCCAAACGATTGGTCAAAGGGGTAGATCTTAAGGAGAGAGAAGTGGAGAGGCAGAGAGGTTTAGGGAGGGAATTCCAGAGTTTACGGCATAGGGAACAGAAAGCACGGCCACCAATAGTGGATACATTAAAATAAGGGATGCGTAAAAGGCCAGAACTGCAGGAGTGCACAGAGTTTGGAGGATCATCGGGTTGAAACAGGTTACAGAAATAGGGAGGGGCGAGGTCATGGAGGGAGATGAGTTGAGGCAGGGCATAGTTGGGCAATATTATGGAGGTGGCAGTAAGCAGTTTTGGTGATGGCATGAACATGTGGTCGGAAGCTCATCTCTTGTATGCTTACCTGAGCATGCAAACAGGCCCACAGTTCAATGCTTCATCTGCAAGACAGCGGTTCCAACAGTGCAGCATTTCCTCAGTACCACTCCAGAGGGTCAGCCTAGATTATGTACTCAAATTGGGAGAGATTTTAACTCACTCAAAACCCAATCACTTATACAGAGTTAAAATCAGGCCCAAAAATTCTCTGGAGTTTAAGTCTTTAAACCCATGACCTTGTGACTCAGAGCACTACCATTGAGCCATGGCTGACACCTAGGTAGTTGGTCATTGTAATGACCAGATGCTGGGTGTTAAGCTCCACTTAGGGTCGAGCAGGACACTGAGCTTGCACACTATTGGATTCAGCCTGAGTGAACACCTGGGAAGAGGTTGGAATCAGCATTGTTATTTAAACCTATTTAAATAAACCTATTTTCTGAACCATGCAGCGAAGCCCATGTTCAGATCCATTCTCTGAAAAACATATAAATATACACTGACTGTAAACTGACTTAAAAATAGCACACTGTTGCAGAATTGGGATATTGTAAGGAGGCTGCAATTGTTATGAGTGTGCTTTGACAGCGAGGGATAAAAATCAGGCAGGGTTCTGATCCTGATCACTATTCAGTGACACCAGTTACAAAGTACTTGTCTGTGAAAGACGGCTGAACATGAAATAAGGCTCATATGAGGACTCAAACAAAAGCAAATTACTGCAGAGGTTGGAAATCTGAAACAAAAACAGAAAATGCTGTAAATACACGGCAGGTCAGGAAGCATCTGTGGAGAGAGAAACAGGGGCTGGGATTTTATGCTGGTGCTAAGGGTCTCTACATCTGGGGAAAAGTGATACTGAGTGATCAAAGTGATCTTTTAAGGGCGGCACAGTGGCGCAGTGGTTAGCACCGCATCCTCACAGCTCCAGGGACCCGGGTTCAATTCTGGGTACTGCCTGTGCGGAGTTTGCAAGTTCTCCCTGTGACCGCGTGGGTTTCCTCCGGGTGCTCCGGTTTCCTCCCACATGCCAAAGACTTGCAGGTTGATAGGTAAATTGGCCATTATAAATTGCCCCTAGTATAGGTAGGTGGCAGGGAAATATAGGGACAGATGGGGATGTGGTAGGAATATGGAATTAATATAGGATTAGTATAAATGGGTGGTTGATGGTCGGCACAGACTTGGTGGGCCGAAGGGTCTGTTTCAGTGCTGTATCTCTAAAATAAAAAAAAAACCCTGTGTCACCACTTCACAGAACTGTTACAGCGCAGAAGGAGGCCATTCGAACCATTGTGTCTGCACTGGCTCTCCGAATGAGCAATTCACCTAATGCCATTCCCCTGCCTTCTCTCCGTAACCCTGCACATTCTTATTTTTCAGATAACAGTCTAATTCCCTTCTGAATGCCTCGATTGAACCTGCCTCCACCACACTCTCAGACAGTGCATTCCAGATCCTAGCCACTCGCTGCGCAAGGATGTTTTTCCTCATGTCGCTTTTGCTTCTTTTGCCAATCAATTTAAATCTGTGCCCTCTCATTTTCAATCCTTTCAGGCATGGGAATAGATTTTCCCTAACCACTCTGTCCAGACCCCTCATGATTTTGAATACCTCTATTAAATCTCCTCTCAGCCTTCTCCAAGGAAAACAGTGTCAACTTCTCCAATCTATCTTCATGCCTGAAGTTCCTCATCCCTGGAACCATTCTCGTGAATCTTTTCTGTACTCTCTCCAATGCCTTTCACATCTTTCCTAAAGTGCGGCACCCAGAACTGGACGCAATACTCCAGCTAAGGCTGAACTAATGTCTTATACAAGGGCAACATAAACTCCTTGCTCTTGTGCTCTATGCCTCTATTAATAAAGCCTACAATACGATATGCTTTAGTAATTGTGCTCTCAAACTGTCCTGCTAACTTCAATGATTTATGCACATATACCCCCAGGTCTCTCTGCTCTTGCATCTCCTTTAGAATTGTACGTGTTATATTGCCTCACCATGTTCTTCCTACCAAAATGAATCACTTCACGTTTCTCTGCATTGAGCTTCATCTACCATTTGTCCGCCTACTCCACCAACTTGTCTATGTCCTTTTGAAGTACTACACTATCCTCTTCGGCATTCACAATTGTTCCAAGTTTCATAATTATCTGCAAATTTTGAAATTGTGCCCTGTAAACCAAGGTCTAGATCATTAATAAATATTAGGAAGAGCAAGGGTCTCAACACTGACCCCTGGGGAACTCCACTACAAACCTTGCTCCAGCCTGAACAGCATCCATTAACCACGACTGTCTGTTTCCTGTCACTCAGCCAATTTCATATCCATGCTGCTACTGTCCCTTTGATTTCATGAGCTATAATTTTGCTCACAAGTCTGTTGTGCGGCACTGTAACAGAATTGCCCTCATCAACCCTCTCTGTTACCTCCAGCAAGTTAGTTAAACATGAATTTCCCTAATTAACCCGCATCTTACTACGTGACTATTAATTTGGTCCCGAATTACTGTTTCTAGAAGTTTCCCCACCACCAAAGCTAAACTGACTGGCCTGTAGTTGCTGGACTTATCTTTACATCCTTTTTTGAATAAGGATGTAACATTTGCAATTATCCAGTCCTCTGGCAGCACCCCTGAGTCTAAGGGAGACTGGAAAATTATGGCCAGTGCCTCCGCAATTTCCACTCTCACTTCCCTCAGTATCCTTATATGCATCTCATCTGGCCCTGGTGCTTTATGAACTTTAAGTATAGATAGCCTATCTAATACCTCCTCCTTATCAATTTTAAATCCTTCCAGTGTATTAATTAACTCCTCTTTCACTGTGGCCTGGGTAGCATCTTCTTCCTAGATAAAGACAGATGGAAAGTATTCATTTAATACCTCAGCTATTCCCCCTGCCTCCATGTGTAAATCCCTCCTTTGGTCCCTAAGTGGCCCTACTCCACCTATTACCACCCTTTTATTATTTATATGCCTATAGAAGACTTTGGGATTCCCTTTTATGTTAGCTGCCAGTCTCTTTTCATACTTTCTCTTTGCTTCTCTTATTTGCCTTTTCACTTCCCCTCTGAACCTTCTATATTCAGCCAGGTTCTCCATTGTATTATCTACCTGACATCTGTCATAAGCATACTTTTTCTTCTTCATCTTCATCTCTATCTCTTTTGTCATCCAGGGAGCTCTGGATTTATTTGCCCTACCTTTCCCCTTGAAGTGAATATACCTTGATTGTGCCCGAACTATCTCTTCTTTGAAGGTAGCCCATTGTCCAGCTACTGTTTTTCCTGTCAACCTTTGATTCTAATTTATTCTGCCCAGATCCATTCTTACCCCATTGAAGTTAGCTTTCCCCCAGTTTATTATTCTTATTCTAAATTGTTCTTTGTCCTTTTCCATAACCAACCTAAACCTTATGATACAATGATCACTGTCTCCTAAATGTTCCCTACAGATATTTGGTATCTTCTCCGGAAGGCCCACCGAATTTAGTGCCAATTTATTTATTTAGAGATACAGCACTGAAACAGGCCCTTCGGCCCACTGAGTCTGTGCCGACCATCAACCACCCATTTATACTAATCCTACATTAATCCCATATTCCTACCACATCCCCACCTTCCCTATATTCCCCTACCACCTACCTATACTAGAGGCAATTTATAATGGCCAATTTACCTATCAACCTGCAAGTCTTTGGCTATGGGAGGAAACCGGAGCACCCAGCGAAAACCCACATGGTCACAGGGAGAACTTGCAAACTCCGCACAGGCAGTACCCAGAATTGAACCCGGGTCGCTGGAGCTGTGAGGCTGCGGTGCTAACCACTGCGCCACTGTGCCACCCAAATTAGGAAATTAGGCGGATAGTGGCTGGCCTTCCACAGGATCAAGGACCCTGTCTCTGGAAATCCCGCCCATGGAGAGCTGCCGGCCAATTAGAACACCCTAGCCCACCCCTACCCTGCCACCATCCCACCCGATTTTATGCACTCCCCGCCTCCAAACTCACCGTGGGGGAGAGCATAAAATTTCCCCCAGAGTTAATGTTTCAGGTCGATGACCTTAGTTCAATTTTCAGTCAATACTCACTGTCTAGAATCGCACATGAAGAACGTCACAGTCGAGACCATTGTCCATTAAAATGTATCTCAATGTTACGGAGTGCCTTCAGGAAAGGATTAAAGAAAATGAAGGGAGGGGGGCAGGGTGTGCAGTGAATATTAGATAGGGGTTTGGACTATTGTCTGCCTATTTCCACCTCCGTAACATCACACGACTCTGCCCCTGCCTCAGCTCATATGCTGCTAAAACCCTCACTCATATCTTTGTTACCTCTAGACAATTCCAATACTCTGCTGGTTGGCCTCCCATCTTCCATCCTACATTAACCTGAGTCCATCCAAAACTCTGCTGCCCATATCCTAACATGCACCAAGTTCCGTTCACCCATCATCCCTGTACTCGCTGACCTGCATTGGCTCCCCGTCCGACAACGCCTCAATTTAAAATTCTAATTCTCGTTTTCAAATTCCTTCATGGCATCACCCCAGTGATGTCTGTAGCTCCTCCTGCTCTACAAGCCTTCAAGATCTCTGCACTCCTCCAATTTGGGCCTCTTGCACATCCCCGATTTTAATCACTCCTCTCTTGGCCACCATGTCTTCAGATGCCTGAGCCCCAAGCTCTAGAATTCCCACCCCTCTACATCTCTCTGCTTCTTTAAGATACTCCTTAAAGCCTACCACTGTGTCCAAGCTTTCAGTCAGCTGTTCCGATGCCTCCTTATGTGGGTCAGCATCAAACTTTGTTTGATTATGCTCATGTGAAGTCACAGAGTTAGAGAGTCATTTCCGACATAGGAGGAGGCAATTCGACCCATCGAGTCAATGCTGGCTTTCCGTGCAGCAATCCAGACAGTCCTACTCTCCCGCTCGATCCCCATAGCCCTGCAAGTTTATTTCCTGCTAGTACCCATCCTTTGCACCCTATCAAGGACCCTCACATCCTTCCTAAAGTATGGTGACCACAATTGGACGCAATATTGTAGTTGGGACCGCCAGAGCTTTATAATGGTTCAGCATAATTCCGTGCTTATGTACTCTATGCCTCTATTTATGAAGCCCTAGATCCCATAAGCTTTGCTGATGACTCTGTCAATATGTCCTGCCACCTTCAAAGATTGATGCAAATGCACCCCAGATCACTCTACTGAGCCATTACGTTTATATTGCCTCACCTTATCCCTTCTGCTAAAATGCATCACCTCACACATCTGTATTAAATTCCATCTGCCACTCGTTTGCCTATTCTGCTAGCCTATCTATGTCCTGTTGCATGCAGTTCATATCATCTTCACTGTTTGCCACTCCTCCAAGTTTGGCATCATCGGCAAATTTTGAGATTTTACTCTGTATTCCAAGATCCAAGTCGTTTATATGTAGCAAAAAAAGCAGTGCTCCTGGAACTGACCCTTGGGGAACTCCACCATCCTCCAGTCTGAAAAAGAACAATTTACCACGACTTGCTGTTTTCTGTCCTTGAGCCAATTTCTTTGTCCAGTTGGACAATGACCTTCCTATTCCATGAGCCTCAATGTTGTTAACCAGCCTTTTATGTGGTACTTTATCAAATGCTTTCTTAAAATCCATATAGACAACATCCACTGCATTCCCTTCATCAATCTTCTCTGTTATTTCATCGAAAAATTCCATTAGATTAGTCAAGCATGATCTTTATGTTAAATGTATTATATAAATGCAAGTTGTTGCAGTTTTACTGTGAACAAACAAGTTGCTAATTTGTGATAATATACACCGACTTCGTGATGCAGATTTTCAACTTGCTGCCCAAGCATAAAACTGAAGTTGCAGATCTGCTTCCCATTATAGAAACATTGATTTCAACAGAAAAGATGTTTTCTATAATGGGGGGGGGGGGGGGGGGGTGCTGAACTACAAGTTGAAAATCTAACCCTTCCCCCAGCTCATATCTCCAAATAATCAATTGCCAATTACTATTTCATACACTCACATTGAATACATCATGGATATTAAACTTGCAACATAAATGTCATCACAATTTGACAGCAGGAATGCATTTGTTGATCTTTACTGAATTCAGTATATCAGGAGGAACAGACCCCAAACTATATAAAACTACCAGCATTATCCTCATAGTATACCTTAGAAAAATAACAGATAGCAGCCATAAACTGCTAGAGCTTTGTTCCTAGGTTAATGACGTCCCTGAATCCCAAAATGGAATTACTGCCTTGGAATCACTCCCAGATATCCATTATTCTCAATAAGTTGTTCCTTTCACTCAGGAGCCCATTCACTTTTTCCTTTTAATCGATGCTAGTACCACCACAGAATCCAGTCTCTAAGTCATACCTTTACACAGATTGTTATGATTTGTGAACTGCTGCTATGAGTTATACACCCTTGTGAGTGATCTTCTGTCACTTGACCACTTTTTTTTTAAAGTGTGGTCCAATCTATCATTGTTTTATGCTTACACCTGTTGCATGAGCTGTGGCATTTGCCAAGCAATGAACTGGTGCAGAGGGGAGCAAGGAACTGAATCAACCTATTCACATACAGTTAATTCAAATTAAAAGGTCCTTCTCCCTCAGCCAATTTTCTTCCCTCTTCCCCTGAAATTACTGATAGATGTAGAGGTATAATATCATGGGCAGTGGCAACTGTAGAGTAACTTGTAAAAGTAACCCGTTCACCATGCATGAATCTGGATAGTGATTGCCAACAGCCTATTCAACCATAAGGGGGCACCATGACTGAACCTCAATTCACGCCACCGGCCTGGGTCCTGAGGCCAATTGAGAGGCCTAATTGTCCCCGGCTCAGATCATCTTATTGCGCACTGATTAGGGATTAAACTTTGGATCTTGTTGCCCTGTGTCTGTTTACCACACTGGGTGATGCACTTAGCAACTCTGACAGTGGGGAAGCATTCTTCTTAAAAGACACCAGAAGTTGTTTAGAAATTAAGTTTAAGTAAGTCAATTTATATACTTTTATTTGAAACAGAGATAAACATGAATCCTTACCTGTGGCCTCAGAAAGGCTTTTCCAATCAAATAAATTTCCATTCTCGTAACCTCTTCTGGTGGGAATTAATAATCAGTCCAGCAACTCTCTTATGTGGCATGGCCCTTCCTCTGATACTAGCCCTTTAGAAGAGACAGGTGTTTTACTCAAACCCTAAAGCTATGTCTAATCTCTGTTTTTCACAAATGGAACTTTTGTTCCTCCTGTTGGATTCCTGTTTGCAAGAGAGACACTTTTAAGTTACAATGGGACAACAAAAAAAAAGCATCTGCACATATGGCTAGGCTGGATGTGATGACATCATTGATTTAGCTCAGATGATACAGTAGTAAGGGGATGTGGTGAGAGGAAGGGCCTCTTGTAAGAAAATAATGTGGTTATAGCCAAGGGCTAAGTATGAGACAAACCACAAGGTATCTGGTACCAAAACAATGAAAAGTTCATTGGTTGAGAGACTTCCTTACTCAGGTGCAGTGAAAGAGAATAGGCCTCCATTGTTAAGACAGGATAAGGACACTGCTTTGTTCATTTCTGTCCTCTGGCATTACAATAATGATATCTTGTCAGTTTAGAGACATGTTGGTATAGATGGCAACTACTGATGGATATGCAGCAAATGAATGGGCAAACTCATGTATTCTTGCTGAGGTATGTCCTCGTAATTTCTTTCAATTTAACTTGGAATCTGAACAACTGGAAATAAAAGTTTACACGCAGAAAGACACGAGAGATTTTGCATAACAAAAAGGTTTCGGTTTCTTTTCTGGTTCACCTGCTAGCTGCTAGAGTGAGCTAAATCTCCCACATTATCATTTTGCTTCCGAATTTACTCAAGGCGTTAAAAAGCTAAATGTACAAAGGCACCATATTTCTTGCCTGTAATCATTTTGAGATGGAACAGGCGTGTAACGGAGGGGGAAAAAACTGTACCGATTTAAAACTTTAAGGGCGCATTTACTCGACGTGTTCAGCAGCAGTGTGAAGTAGCTCTCATTACTAAACTTGTGTAGTCCACCGGGATTTTCACTTCCAAATTCGATTGGACCCTGACTCTAAATTCAGCCTGCTTTGCAGAGACGGTGAAAAGTGAAACTCCTTCACACCTATACTATATTTGCAGTGTACATGCACCCTGAAAAAAAACACCCATTGCTTTTGTTGTGCTTGTTGACTAGACCTATGTTTTCTTTTACTTTTCTCAACCCCTGTATATATTAGTGCACATCATATCACAACACATTGATGTTTGAACGGAGAATCATTTGCTAAAATGTAAAGCCTATGATAAACTGACGAAGCACATGATAATTTTAGCATGGGATATATTTTCATAACCTGCACTTTCATTGCAAACGGAGGGGGGAAAAAAAAGTGAAGTTCTTCCTAGAAAATGTCAACTTCTCACTAAAATACTTCGCATGTGAGTAAAGTCCCTTAGAAAAACCATCTGGGAGAAGCAAGCATGCGTTAGCTCATAATAAATCTGTTGAAAGTTGTTGAAAACTGACCTTTTATTTGTAGACGTTTGATGATTTCACATATGAATCGGGGGAGGGGGGTTGCACTCAAAGGAAATTGCCTTTAATTCGAACTCTTAGGGCTACTTTATGTCAGTGGATTACACGCTTGTCTGATTAGAAGCTTGAGTTACATAAACACACTGTGTTTAGATTTAAGCTTTGCTGTCAGATCTTAAACAGCTGCTTGTACTTAGCTATAGCAGCAAGCCTTGGTTTAATCAAAGAGACAGAAGTATTTTACCTGTTTCTCTCACGTTCAAGCAAGGGGTCAGGAACATTACTGATGTGTGGATTTGCTGGTAACCAGGATGACAACATAACACCTTTACTGTAAGTTTAAACAACTACCGTGGAATCTCCCTGCTCAGCATAGTGGGGAAAGTCTTTGCTCGAGTGGCTCTAAACAGGCTCCAGAAGCTGGCCGAGCGCGTCTACCCTGAGGCACAGTGTGGCTTTCGTGCAGAGAGATCAACCGTTGACATGCTGTTCTCCCTTCGTCAGATACAGGAGAAATGCCGTGAACAACAGATGCCCCTCTACATTGCTTTCATTGATCTCACCAAAGCCTTTGACCTCGTCAGCAGACGTGGTCTCTTCAGACTGCTAGAAAAGATTGGATGCCCACCAAAGCTACTAAGTATCATCACCTCATTCCATGACAATATGAAGGGCACAATTCAACATGGTGGCTCCTCATCAGAGCCCTTTCCTATCCTGAGTGGCGTGAAACAGGGCTGTGTTCTCACACCCACACTTTTTGGGATTTTCTTCTTCCTGCTGCTTTCACATGCGTTCAAGTCCTCTGAAGAAGGAATTTTTCTCCACACAAGATCAGGGGGCAGGTTGTTCAACCTTGCCCGTCTAAGAGCGAAGTCCAAAGTACAGAAAGTCCTCATCAAAGAACTCCTCTTTGCTGACGATGCTGCTTTAACATCTCACACTGAAGAGTGCCTGCAGAGTCTCATCGACAAGTATGCGGCTGCCTGCAATGAATTTGGCCTAACCATCAGCCTCAAGAAAACGAACATCATGGGGCAGGACGTCAGAAATGCTCCATCCATCAATATTGGCGACCACGCTCTGGAAGTGGTTCAAGAGTTCACCTACCTAGGCTCAACTATCACCAGTAATCTGTCTCTAGATGCAGAAATCAACAAGTGCATGGGAAAGGCTTCTACTGCTATGTCCAGTCTGGCCAAGAGAATGTGGGAAAATGGCGCACTGACACGGAACACAAAAGTCCGAGTGTATCAGGCCTGTGTCCTCAGTACCTTTCTCTATGGCAGCGAGGCCTGGACAACGTATGTCAGCCAAGAGCGACGTCTCAATTCAGTCCATTTTCGCTGCCTCCGGAGAATACTTGGCATCAGGTGGCAGGACCGTATCTCCAACACAGAAGTCCTTGAGGCGGCCAACATCCCCAGCTTATACACACTACTGAGTCAGCGGCGCTTGAGATGGCTTGGCCATGTGAGCCGCATGGAAGATGGCAGGATCCCCAAAGACACAGTGAGCTCGCCACTGGTATCAGACCCACGGGCCGTCCATGTCTCCGCTTTAAAGACGTCTGCAAACGCGACATGAAATCCTGTGACATTGATCACAAGTCGTGGGAGTCAGTTGCCAGCGTTCGCCAGAGCTGGCGGGCAGCCATAAAGACGGGGCTAAAGTGTGGCGAGTCGAAGAGACTTAGTAGTTGGCAGGAAAAAAGACAGAGGCGCAAGGGGAGAGCCAACTGTGTAACAGCCCCGACAAACAAATTTCTCTGCAGCACCTTTGGAAGGGCCTGTCACTCTAGAATTGGCCTTTATAGCCACTCCAGGCGCTGCTTCACAAACCACTGACCACCTCCAGGCGCGTATCCATTGTCTCTCGAGATAAGGAGGCCCAAGAAATATTAAACACTTTAGAGAGTTGTGGTCAACTGATTGCACTCAGGTATTGCATGACCCAGGTCATTTGTTATTTAAAAATCAAAGTTTATGATGCCAAAGTGTTCATAGATTCTACTTTTTAAAAAAAACTCACTGGAATTTTGAATAACATTTACTATGTGCTTATGATTTTAAGCAGGCAGTGGCATTAAATGAGTGCATAAACACATAAACTGAAATTGGTATAAAAAGGATCAGGTGATGTACTGCTAGTGTTGGAAACAGGTGTGGAGGGTTTAAAGGAGCAATTTAATAGTCTGGATCATTCACATGCTAATGTACTAATTGAGTCACTGATAGGATAATTGACACCTAGGCAAAACATTAAATGTTTAGGTGTGCTTGCAGTTTGAGTTCAGTTTAGTTGTGGCAAATGAGATGTTTAATCTCAAAACTATGTGCACCACTTAAATGGATTCCATTCTGGAATAAAATGAGATCAATTATAGAGAAACAAATAGGAAATGGTTAGATAGGTTCATTATGTGATAATGAGCAGATTATGATGTACAAGTGCATAAAAGCAATCAGATTTCACTGTACAGAATGTCTGTTTTATATGGATCTGACTGCACCGGAAATTAAGGCTATTGCAACAGAAATTGTAGAGAGACCACCCAGTTTTTTGTTTAAAAAAAGACACAAGAACCAAGACATACAGACAAGAATGATTCTATGTTCAATCCTTTGTCTGTCTACATTAGTTGATCTCAGCTGGGGCAGTCAATGAAGTGTTCAATTGGTCTCACTAGTCCTGGGCTGGATTAGATGAAAGATAGCAATTGGTTTCTGTTCCCAATTACTGTTCAATGACCTGTGTTAAAAAGAATGTGAGGAAAGCTGGATAGAATTATCTGTGATGTCTATTGTGGTTGAATATCCCTTCCAATGTCTGGAGTAATAAACCGGCAAGGATCAATGCCTTCAGGAGAGGAAGGGAGCAAACTTTGGGGAAAAGAAAGACTTGAGTTCTGAAGAAAAGTCATTCATCTGAAATGTTAACTGTTTCTCTCTTCTCAGATGTTGCCTGACCTGCTGAGTGTTTGTAGCATTTTCTGTTTTTATTTCAGATTTCCAGCATTTGCAGTATTTTGCTTTTGTATCTTTCCTGAGGTTTGGTGCCCAAAACTGAATGCAGTACTCTGGGTGGGGTCTGACCAAAGCTCTGAACAACTAAAGCATCGTTTGATATCCCAATCCATTTCAGATAAAGGCCTACATTCCATTAAACATTTTAAATTACTCCCTGGATCTGTGCACCAGACTCTGGTAATTTGTGTATGTAGACCCCTAAATCCCTTTGCACCTCTACTGTTTCTGGTCTCCCACCGTAGAAGAAAATATGTTGATTTGTATTGCTCAGATTCTAAGTGAATGACCTCGTGCTTCCTCATGTTGTGCTCGACCTACCAATGTAAGGACAAGGTCAGCAGGCACACGGAAACACCACCACCTCCAAGTCACAAACCATCCCCACTTGGAAATATATTGCTGTTCCTTCAGCATTGCTGTGCCAAAATCCTGGAGCTCCCTACTTAACACTGTGGGTGTACCTTCGCCACACAGACTGCAGTGGTGCAAGCAGGTGGCGCCACCTTCTCAAGGACAATTAGGGATGGGCAATAAGTGCTGGCCTTGCCAGTGATGCCCACATCCCATGAATGAATAAAAAAACAAACAAAAAAGTTTTCCCTATGAGCAGTCTAGCACAGGGTGTGGATCAGGTAGTTAAAGGGGAAAATATTTATCTGCTTTCACTAGTGGTTGTGTGTTCATCATTTTTGGGCGGAGGATGTGTTCAATTTATCCTGGCTGTGTGGACAGATTGGTTACTACAGAGACATGAGTATGCATTTGGGTTTCCCTAGTGGTACTTGGGGTGACAGTGGTCCTGAGATTTGAACCTGCACTTCTTCGTTATCTCGGGGGAATGTGTTTTTCACCGCATGGGATTAGGATCTATCTTGTCAAAAATCCAAATTTTATAGGCTTGGAAACCCAATACAAAAAAAACATGAATGTTGATCCCTAGCCAGCACTTCTCGTTGGTAGAAATTTTATGAAGCAAGCACTCATCCAACAGTTAGTTGACCATATTCAGTACAGTTTAGGTTTGTAAAGAAATTCCAGTTCACAAATTGAAAAGATTGGGCAATTGTCCCTTTCGTTCTCATGTCCTGATTTTTTTTTTTCTTTCTCTCTCCTGTTGAGTTGTACATAGATCTCTTACAGGAACATTGTTATTGGCTAATTCTGGCATCCAAGGCAGAAATTTCACCATGAAGATAAATTGTCTTGCTGTATCGCTTCCAAAGTAGACTGCAGCTCCTATGTGATCATTTTAATAGCTGCATTTTGAAAATTCTCCACATTTGTGCATGTGATTTCTTTTTATTTTTGCAATTTTTAATGCTCATTATTTTCAGTCAGTTTGTTGCATCTAAAAGTTACGTTTGTTAGTGTACAGCCTTTCATGTACACACATAGCTTTTATTAGGTACACAGAGCCTGTATGTTGGCCAGTGGGACTTACAGACCACTGTTTGTCGTCTTAAGTCACAGAATTGCTAAATGGACTCCTTGCATTTCTATGTAAGTGGAATGTGAGGTTGGGGTGGATGTCTTGCTATTGTTACGTTTAGTGGGATCTATGCTCTGGAATTTCAGGACGCTATTTCCTTTTCCTTTATGAAAATATGTTTCTGAATTGGAGACTGCAACGCCAAATATTGGCATCAAGCAGGCCAAGTGTGACGTGGATAGAATGCTAGCACAGTGTACCTCTTGGTGTTGCTCAGATGGTTTACATGCACTCCCAAACTTGGTAGCATCATTTCATCAGAATTAACATTTGAGTTATTTAGGGCCCTGAGTTGGATTGAAAGCATTTGGTATTTGTGAAAATCCATGATGCTGATAACAGGAACAGAACATTTAACACACAACGACGTTTGAAAGCGCTTCACAGAGGCATTCAGAGGCTTCAAAAAGGACACTGAGCCAAATGAAATATTGGGAGGGGTGACTATACCTTGGTCAAAGAGTTGAGTTTTAAGAGGGGGTCTTAAAGTTGAAGAGAGAGGTGAAGCAGTGCCCCAGGTACATGCAGAATTGTTTTAAGGAACGAGGGCTCCTTTTCTCCCACAGCAGATCACCAAGAATGTAACACATCTTAAAACTAGTTGGAATTGAAAAACTCCCCACCACCACTGAGGCAGATCCCTAGGGATCAATATATATCTGCATCTAATCTTTGCACCACAGAAAGAAGATTGACCCAGCGGAGAATTGTGTACTGACACAAATTCACTCCCTATCAAACTCAATATTGGGACGGAGTGCTGAACACAAAGTTACCTGAATTGAGCCAAATTCCTGAACAGCTAAAGTTGGTCAAATTTAGACCTATCTTTTTCATATATGTAAAAGAGGTATACATTACTCAGACCATCTTCTATTTCCCTTTTCCCATTGTGTGCTCGTGTACCAAGAGACATTTTGCTCCTTTGCGCATACACCTTGTTGTCTGTTTCCACTATCCTGACATTAGTTATCGCTATCAAGGAGTCTGACTAGTTAATGACAGCAACAAACAACCATGGTATTTTTCTTTTAAATCAAATTGCCAATAAAAATAGCGTTTGTGGTCCAGAATGAGCAATCTGATCCTTTTTTAGGTCGAGTGCTGGTCTGTATCAGTCCTTAACGTTCCAAAGCATCCATATTGCTTGTGGTCTGGGGAACTGTCTGTGCTGTTGAATGTATTTGGTGGGCTGGGGATGTCTGCATCGGACATCCTGCTGGTCTCCTGGTAAGTGTGTATTCTTAGGTGAGCTGGTCGAGGTTTTGGGGAAATTGCCTCTGTGGCTGTCTACAGTGGTTCTAACACTAGCCTGTGGCGACTTGGATCAACCTTCAGCATTGGTTTTGTAAATAAACAATGTCTGAAGCCAATAACCAAAAATATTCAAGGTTCAAGTACAGTGTTCCACTCACTAGGAAAAGCTACATTCTGGGTTTGGTAAACTGAGGAATTATGTAGGTTATCCCCTTGTGATCAACAGCAACTTGCCTTGACACAGCACCTTCGCTGTAGGACAACATCCCACAGTGCTTTACGGGAGTGTAGGAAAATAAAGGAAGCAACCGTGTTTTCCTTGTATAACTGCAATACTTCACTGTTTCTATTAACCACTTACTTGAAATATCAATATTCTGTGGGCATTATACCTCCTCCTGTAATGCCTTGTGTTTTAAGTGTTAATTGGTAATCATTTCAATTGTTAGATTTTGATTTGCACAGATTAGTGCAACCCAGTGTTGAATGCTGTATGAATTGAAGTGTGGCGATTAGTGACTATTTATACATACTATGAGTGGTCCCATACTCTTGATACTCCCTTGTTCAGTAGGGGCTCATGAAGAATTGACCTGTGTATATATAATTGAAAGAAAACTGAAATAAGGAATATGATTCAACTTTCTTTCAGTCTTCTCATTTTCTTCAATTATTGAAGAATTATTATTATTATTATTATTGCGATTTTAATGGTAAGCAGGATGGGTATGGGTGGAAGGGGCTGGGGCAAATGGGAAACCCTCTGAACCTCCACAACATGAGTTCTCAAAGATCTACATGATTGTTATCAGTGTCGCCCCTGAATTGGGAAGTACTCCTGACTAATGGGATTTCAGGCAGCTGTGGTTGGGGAACCATGGACATGGGAAGTGGGTCAGATGGGCTTTGTTTTTGGGAGCTGGGGGGAGTTCTTGGTCAGGGTGGGGGTGGTGGAGGCCTAAGGATTAGTTGTAGGGCCAGGAGGTGAAGGAGGATTCCTCTTTGCCCAAATTGAAAACTTAAAAATTAACATAAACTTAAATTTCTGGGTCTGTTCTGGCCCAGCTCCTCCTCCCGACAGGTTTGCCTCATGGGTAAACTAGGATGGCTTCCCCTTTGCAGATCTCTGGTTAAGATTGCAATCAGCCCCAGCCCCACTGATGTCAATACAGCCCAATCTGCATAATTAAAGCAGGACCCCACTGTTATCTTATGGGTGCCTGGGTCGCCTGTTTAAAAAGAGCAGGTTAATATCATGGTCTGCAGGAGGCCAGCAAGATCATTTGAGGGGGGAGGGGGAGAGGTAAGTTAACAGCCCACCTGCTAACTTTCTGCTGGGCAGTTGGGTTTAATATTTTCTCTATTGTTTCTATTTAGGAAACTTTGTTCAGACATGTTGTAAAGGCCAGTTTGGGGAAAATATTTTGTACACTGACTTGGCACCATTGATATCTTCAAGAATCACAAAGGAAATATTAAAATATATCCCTGGTAATCTAGTGGGTAAAGACACAAACTAGTGTAACATTATAAGATACAAAGCTAAATGCCCCAGGTTCAGTTCCCAGGCTAAGAAGAAAATCAGTCAGCCCTTGCCTACTCTTTCTGTTATTTCTTCAACAAATTTGATAAGGTTGGTTAAACATGATCTTCCTTTTAGAAATCCATGCCAATTAATTTTCATTATATTCTCCATCCCTAGATATTTTGTTATCTGATCTTGTAGCAACGATTCTAGTATATTTCCTACCACTGATATTAAGCCAACTGGTCCATAGTTCCCTGGGGGTTTTTTTTCTGTCTCTTCTCTCAATATTCTGAATTGCATTTGTTGTTTGCTAGTCCACTGACATTATATCTCTTTCATATTTTTATTTATGGATATTCATGTCTCTAATTTATTTTCTTTTGTGTATCCACAAGTTCAATTCATTTGGACCGGGTGTCTTAGTTTAGTTTAGAGATACAGCACTGAAACAGGCCCTTCGGCCCACCGAGTCTGTGCCGACCTTCAACCACCCATTTATACTAATCCTACACTAATTCCATATTCCTACCACATCCCCACCTGTCCCTATATTTCCCTACCACCTACCTATACTAGGGGCAATTTACCTATCAACCTGCAAGTCTTTGGCATGTGGGAGGAAACCAGAGCACCAGGAGGAAACCCATGCAGACACAGGGAGAACTTGCAACTCCACACAGGCAGTACCTAGAATTGAACCCGGGTCGCTGGAGCTGTGAGGCTGCGGTGCTAACCACTGCGCCACTGTGCCTTGTGTCTTGTCCTTCCTGTGCTTAGCTAGTTTGTCTCGTATCTCCTTTCTTTATACTTTAACTGTTGTGATATCCCTCTTGGCTTCTTCTACTCTTGTCATTTTATCTTTTGTAGCATCTTCAGTGAAAAGTGAGGCAATAGCCTCGACCCCGATGTGCAGGAAAGCGTCAGGCGAAGTGTTAAAATCCTAAAAATTGAGAACCGGCCTCTGACCAGCCAAGTTCCTGCTCGCTGTAATATTTTTGGCAGCCAGGTAGTGAATCTGGACAGGTGTCGGGTGGGAGTGGGGGCAGTTTTATGAAAATGAGGCCCTGTCATTAACATCAATAGTGCCTCCATGTCCCTGACCTTGCCGGTCACATTGTCCACTAGCAGGCTCACATGCATCATCCCCACCACACTAGCCTCCACCTCCACCCCACCCTAGTGAAAATCAAGACCAAAGTATTGATTCAATACATCCCCTGCGAGTTTATCAAGCTCATCCCTCATCGCTATCTTAATTCTCCTTTTGTTAATTCATTCCTTTAGAATGCTTTCCTATTCGTATAGAATATTATTTCTTGGATATTTTCATTTCATATTGCATCTTTGCCTTCCTATTGGTCTTTTTAACTTTTTCCTAATCTCATTATATTCTCATTGTTAATCTTTCCTTGATAGTTTATGCACTTTGTCCAGCTTTTAAAAAAAAATTAAATGTTATCGTCAGCTCTTTATTTATCCATGGCATTTCATTCTTGGCTAGTTTTTGATTTTTTTTTTAATGGGATATATTACTCCTGAACTCTTCATCTCGCCTTCATATATATTATCCACCTTGGTTGCACTTTTGTCAATAGTTTAATTTCAGTTTATCTTCCTTGGGTTTATCTTTGTTCACTCATGGCATGATTAAAAGCTGGAAACTCTGGAGGAGATGCTTGTCACAGAGGGTCGAACGATAGGATGTTATGGGTATCTTCTTGGTAAGGAGAGCACTTTAAACATTTGAAATAAATTGTGCTCTTAGATCTTCATGAGTTGAAACATCAATCTTGGCCTAAACTCATGGCTGCTTGTGGCCAGGGGGTATGTCTGGTATCGCTGTCCATACACCAGATGAAGGGTCAGGGTGGAGAAAGTCCTGACTCTAAGGAGTTGAAGTTTGTCTTGGCGGGTAGCATAAAATGAGTGATAGTGAAACAGCAGCCTGTTTTACATGCCACCTTTTTCCATCGAATGAATTTCATCCTTAAGTGGTCCCCATCTTGACCTTGCATCACACATACAATCATTTTTTTGGACTGGACAGAGACTCCATTTTTCACCACAACCCTCACCCCCACCCCCATCGTCATAACGCCATCCTTTATTTTCTTGGCACAAGGCATATCTGGGTCCTGACCTGATTTCTGGCTGTTCCAGGGAGCTCCTGCTGAAGTTACACTGGACTAACCATGGATTTACAAGGCCATTGACTTTCTGGCGTGAGGATTTGCTGAGATATTATTATTGGAGAATGTAGTTTATTAAAGCCAACAGGACTGATTTGTAAAAGGCAAAGTGTGTCTGTCAAATTTAGTAGATCACTCTGAGAAAATACAACTGTTATCGATAAAGAAAATGCAGTGGATGTCGTGTATATGGATTTTTTTTTTTAAAGGCGTTTGATAAGGTACTACAGAGTACGAGGCTTGTCGATAGTTGTAGGCTGCATGATATTCAAGCGGGGGAGGCATAAATGACTTTCAGAAGAGAATTGGATAAACCTTTGAAAAAAAATAAGAATTTTTAAAAAAAAGTATAGGGAATAAGCTGGTCAGTGGGACAAAATTGGTAGCTCTGTCAGCTGTGTGTTGGGCAGAATACTGCTTCCTATGCTTTATAGGTTTATGATAAGTGAGGATCAGTAACTTGTAGGAGTTGAGCACTTAATTTCTAGTTGGTTATGTTGCTTTAAGTAATTTCTCAACATATTTTCTGGTCCCTTTGTAAGATCAAGAGATGAAGCCACCATCTCCAAAATGCACAGACCTCGGAGGATCCAGGGGCAGGATATTGCATTTTGGATCGGAACCCTGATGTTGGGGTCAAATGTGGATCCCGACCCCCGCACAGTGTCAGTAACAGTCACTTGACCTCGATTTGTGCATTGATTGGCCAATTAGTGGCCAGAGGGCGTGCTTGCTGTCCAATTAAGGACAGTGGGTGGGATTTTAAGGCTGGAGGACCAATAAGAGGCTCTCCAGCACAGAAGGAGCTTCAACCTGCTGTTGCAGGTAAGGGAGAGAGGGGGCGCCTCTGTATTTAGGTGCCCTTTCAGCACTTCCAAAACTTTAAAAATAAAAATGGTCACAGCTGCCTAGTGACCACCATTGTGGAGGGGAGACCCTTCCACAAGCTGGCCTGTGCCCTTGGGTGGAGTGGGGGAGGGCCTCGAAGTCTTTCAGGAGTGCTGGTCCCCTGGCCTAACACCGCGAGCCTGCCTCCAGCCAGCTGCCATGCTGCTGATGCCATGGGGGTGCCCGCAGGCCAGATGGAGAATCCCAGTTGGCATTTGATCCATGGTCTTAATTGGCCCACTAATGAGTTTGACTTGATACCTGCCAATTGTGGGCAGGTAGCATTCTGCCCTCGACCCGGCCTTCCCCAAAATGGCTCGGGCTGGGATGATGCTGGCAAATTGGCATGCCAGCTGGCAGTATGAAATTACATGCCTACCTGCCTCTGTTTCTGTCCCCATCGGCCCATGAGAATCCTGCCCCAGGTCAATTAGAGTTAACTGATCTTCGCTGAGGCAGTGATCTGAGCATCTCCTGCTGCAAAGAAAGTTGATGCTAAAGCTAAGGTCTGAAGTAATTAAAATTGATATTGGGGGCTGTAACGTGCCTAACAGAGAGATAAGGGCCCTGAGTTTTCCTAGAGGGGTCTCCTAATCTCCTGCTAGAGAAGATCAGTGCAAATCCTAGAGAAACAGTGCAAATGATCATGGTTAACTGTTTATGCCTTTTTTTTCTCGGGGAGGCTTGCTGATTTCCAACTGGTGAACTCCTGTAGGAATTCCAGGTGGAGATACGTTTCCTTGAGCTTCATTAGAACAATGCAGTAGGCAGAAAGTTGAGAGTGGTAGTGGGATGGGGAAATCAAGTCACTATTCATTTTCTCCCCACCAATTCATCCCACAATATGAGACAGGGGAGGGGAAAAAGAAGCCAGGATCCGCTCTTGACTGCTGTCCAATGATTCCTATTAGAAAGCATTTGGACATTAGGTTCAGATGTGCTGCCCTCCTTGCTCCTCATTTGTTATCTATCTCACATAGTTAATCTAGTTAAGCACTAGTTCCTGACAAGTTTCTACTCCTCCATTTTGCGATTTATAATATTGCAGGGCCATGTTCTAAGTTGTACCAAGTCCTGTTCACGCCTGTGCCCACTGATCCACATTGACTCCCGGTTAAGCAACACCTCGATTTTTTAAAATTCTCATCCTTGTTATCAAATCGCTCCATGGCTTTGTCCCTCCCGAACTTTATAATCTCCTCCAGCCCCACAACCCTCGAGATATCTGCACTTTTCTAATTCTGGCCTTTTGAGCATCCCCGATTTTAATCACTTCACTATTAGCGGCCGCGCCTGCAGCTACCAAGACCCTAATCTCTGGAATTTCCTTCCTAAACTTTTCTACCTCACTTTCCTCCTTTTAAGGTGTTCCTTAAAATATGCCTCTTTTGAGTAAGCTTTTTGTCATCTGTCCTAATATCTCTTTATGTGGCGTTGTGTCAAATTTTGTTTTATAATGCTTCTGTAAAGCACCTTGGGATGTTTTACTGTGTTAAAGGCATTATAAAAATCCAAGTTGTTGTCGAATTTCAGGAAGCCAAGCTATGTGGAGCAGTAAGTTGAATTAACTGTGGAGAAGGTGGTGATTAAATCAGCCCCCAAATCTGAAGCCACCACAAGTCCATTATGCTCACGCAGCTGTAGAACTATGTTTAGAAATATTATATAAATGCAAGTTGTTGTCTAGGGTCACTCATGCAGAATGGCCTGTTGACGAAGTATTGGAGGGATACCAGCACCTGTAGGAATTCACTACCGCATAAGAAGTTATTCCTTTCAAATGATGAAGGTGGGAAATTGGGACGGGGTGAATTTCTAAATTGTTATTCCATTAGGGGACCAACATTATTACTGGTGCATTTCAGCCTTGTAATTAGCTGCATTCATGCTTTCGAACTTCGGTGAGCAGCAGGCTCAAAACAAGTATTTTAGATCAAACTGTTTCTGTAGAGAATTGTGAATTGGCTATATTGTCCACAGTCCACCCTCTCTTTTCACAAGTCCACTGGAAAGGAGGTCTTTCATAGAATGTCCTCTTCTTGCTGTCTGCAATCATCAGTTTGAAAACACAGCAAAATAAGAGCTAAGACGCCTGCTACAAAGGCGGACTAAGAGATACCAGCAGAAGTATAGATTTAGCCATTTACGATTATGTGGGAATTCAGTAGAAATCCCCCTTTAATCTTAAATCTGTACTGCATTTATTTGTAACTGTGTACTAATGGTTGCAGTATGTGATTATATTAGTTCAGTGCTGGAAATGAAACTTCTAAGGGATAAAAATACTTGGCCATCATCTTCCTGTCCCATGTTCTACTGTGGAAATTCTATGTAATTGCACAGTGTTATAATTTTACGATAGCTCTCCAAAGGTACTTAACCTCTTTGCTGAGAGTGCCTTTGTCAGAGTTCCTGGCACGCTTTACACTGAGATGTTAGCCAAGCAATTCTGCTGTATGGGAGGGAGTCTCACATCGGCACTCTCACTGCAAAAGGAAGTAACTCCTTTATAATTATCACCATTTTTTTTAAGGAAAAGAATTGACTTAGAGAATGCTAATAAGAGGTGCCACGGAAACCGAATGCCCTCTGGTTATTGAAAATGTCCGGCTAGGGTTGAAGTGGGAGCTCTTGATCCATTCGAGTTTGTACATTTGTGCATCACTCCTTTCATCTGCGACTCTTGCATATTATGTACACTGCACTAATTTTGGAAACAGGGCAAAAATTCTTAGATACCCAGGGTTATGTTATGACTAATTTGCTTTAGTTAACTTTTAATTATCAGGAGGCAACTGGGAAATTGACTTGTAAACCAACATTAATCACAGGATTAAAAATGAGTTCCCCCCCCCAATAGATAATGTTGAAGGCTGTGCCTGATATAATGCTAACCCATACAGACTAGAAGATCCCACGTTTGATTCCTGGTCAGTGTTGTATTATGTGATTTGAGTAGTTGTAGATACTATAAGGGAGGTAAATCGATCTGTATTCCCACTTTTGATTGTTATGCTGTGGCCATCCCTATTAAATGCGTGCTTACAGGGGCAGCTGAGAGCAAGATTGAGCTCAGGTTTACAATTGGATATCCTGCTGGCACTCACTGTATAGTTAGGCAGGTGACAAATGAACTCTTGTGTGCAGTACTAAATGGCTATTTGCGCTGATGAATCACAAGATTAATCAGTGCCTTGAGAGAGGCGAGAAGGAATTTAGAAGACGAAGGGGAAAAAAAGAAAACTGGCCTGCAAGCGCGCTCAGTGGCCCGGTAGGTAACCCAACATCCAAGAATGACATTGAATCCCATCAATCCGCGAAGTGCCAACTTTGGATCTTAGTGCTGTGTTGTATTAGTTGATACCTATTGGGGAAGTGATAAGACATTACAACTGACCTCCAGTGTTTTTAGGGTAGAGAGGGGAACAATCAGCCAGGATCCAATTTGTGATTGCTATGTGGTGATCACGTGTGGATACTGACGGAGCACAGAATCAGATTCAGCAGTAATCCCTTTCATCGGGGAATTATAAATGATTCCAGCACAGAAGGTAGCCATTTGACCAATTGATTCTGATAATAGGTTGGCGGGGAGGAAGGTTTCGCTGTCAAGAAACCCGCAAGTACAGGGTTATTGCAGGTCCTGTTGGCAGGACGCAATTTAAAAAAAAAAACTGTTTTTCTGGCTGCAGAAAGCTAGATTGAAGGCTGGCTGGCTTTCGGGTCGGTAGGCCTGCAGCTCTAGACTGCAGTGGAGGATTTGTCATGGGGGAATCAGTCATTGGGAGGAGGTCAGTCAGATTGCGTGGTTGGGGGGGTGGGTGGTTTCTTGTTGGGCCAGAGGAAGTTGTCCTCCTTCTCCTGACCCACAAGAAGTGCTGGAAAGAAGCTTTTGTTTTATAATGCTTCTGTGAAGCACCTTGGGACGTTTCATTAAGTCAAAGGCGCTATATAAATATTAGTTGTTGTTACTTGATCAATCCAGAACTTCACGTCTCCCTTCCATTGTCAGATTCCCTAAAGCCTGGGATAATCTGGCCTGCATGTGTTGAAAGCCAAGTTAAAATGTAGGCACGCAGTCTCCTTAAAATATTTTAAGGACGGACCTGCCTCCTGAGAGTGGATTGGTTGTCTGCCAAGCGACCCACCTCCATTAAAAGTCATACACTCATTTGTGGCATAGAAAGAGGCCATTCAGCCCATCAAGTCCATGCCAGCTCTTGGCAGAGCAACCCAGTCAGTCCCACTCTTCCATTTAATTCCCGTAGCCCTGCAAGTTTATTTCCTTTAAGTGCCCATTCAATTTCCTTTTGCAATCATTGTCTCCGTTTCCACAATCCTTGTGAGCAGCAAGTTCCAGGCTATTACCACCTGCTGCATAAAAATGTTTTTCTTCACATTCCCCCTGCATCTTTTGCCCAAAACATTTGATTTGTGTCACCGAATCCTTGTACCATCAGCTAATGGGAACAGCTTTTCTTTGCCTACCTTATCTAAACCTGTCATAATCTTGTACACCTCTATCTAATCTCCCCTCAATCTCCTTGGCTGCAAGGAGAACAATCCCAGCTTCTCCAAACCAACCTTGTAACTAAAATCCCTCATCCCTGGGACCATTCTGGTAAATCTCCCCTGCACACTCTCAAAGACCCTTACATCCTTCCTAAAGTGTGGTGACCAGAACTGGATGCAGTACTCTAGTTGTGGCCCAACCAGAGCTTTATAAAGGTTGGGCATAACTTCCCTGCTTTTGTACTCAATGCCTCTATTTATGAAGTAAAAAATCCCATATGCTTTACTAATCACTCTCTCAATATGTCCTGCCACCTTCAAAGGTCAATGCACATGCACCCCCAGGTCCCTCTGTTCCTGCACACTCTTTAGGACTGTGTCATTAAATATATATTGCCTCACCCTACCCCTTCTGAAAAAATGCATCATCTCACACTTGCTGGTATTAAATTCCATCTGCCCCGTGTCTGCCCATTCTGCTAGTCTATCTATGTCCTTTTGCAGGCAGTTCATATCATCCTCACTATTTGCCACTCCTCCAAGATTGGTATCCTTGGCAAATTTTGAAATTCTACACTCTCTTCCAAGACTCTAGTTATTTTTATATAGCAAAAAAAGCAGTGGTCCGAGCACTGATCCTTGGGGAACACCACTCTCCAACATCCTCCAGTCTGAAAAACAACCATTTACCACGAATTGCTGTTTTGTGTCCTTAAGCCAATTTTTTTTTTTTATCCAATGGGACACTGACCCTCCTATTCCATGTGCCTCAATTTTGTTAACCAGCCTTTTAAGTGGTACTTTATCAAACACTTTCTGAAAGTTTACATAGACCACATCCACTGCATTCCCTTCACCGACCTTCTATGTTACTTCATCAAAACATTCCATTAGATTAGTCAAGCATGATCTCCCTTTTACAAATCTGTGCTAGCTTTCATTAATTAACTCAAACTCTTGCAAGTGCCTGCTATTTTTTTCCCCCTAATTATTGTTTCTAAAACCTTACCCACCACTGTTTAAACTAAATGACTTGTAATTGCTAGGATTGTCCTTGCACCCTTTCTTGACTAAGGGTGTCATATTTGCCACTCTTCCATCCTCTGGCACTGCCCCCATACCTAGGGAAGATTGGAAGATTATGGAAAGCCTTTCCACTATCTCTGCAAGTCATTCAGACCAGTTTTTTTTTTATTTCCAAAATATACTTTATTCATAAAAATCTGTAAAAATTACATTGCCAAACAGTTTCCAAACAGCACCAAAAAATACAAACATTGCAAGGGAGATCAGTTTCCTTCAACACTGTCATGTGTTTCTTCCCAACCCTTCCGTTTCACAATTGTCATGTCAATTACAGTTTTACATTTACAGCAATTGAGAATATTAACGATACAGTTCGAGGGGTTTCCCATTGATCCAGCCCCTCAGTCCAGCTTGGTGGGGGAACCTTACACTGTGGTCTTTCCCCATTGAGCCTTTGCTGCGGCTGCCCCAAGCTTTAGTGCGTCCCTCAGCACATAGTCCTGGACCTTGGAATGTGCCAGTCTGCAACATTCGGTGGTGGACAACTCTTTGCGCTGGAAGACCAGCAAGTTTCGGGCAGACCAAAGGGCGTCTTTCACCGAATTGATAGTCCTCCAGCAGCAGTTGATGTTTGTCTCGGTGTGCGTCCCTGGGAACAGCCCGTAGAGCACAGACTCCTGTGTTACAGAGCTGCTTGGGATGAACCTTGACAAAAACCACTGCATCTCTTTCCACACCTGCTTTGCAAAGGCACATTCCAGGAGGAGGTGGGCGAGCGTCTCTTCCCCACCACAGCCAACGCGGGGGCACTGTGCGGAGGGGGCGAGACTTTGGGTGTGCATGAAGGATCTGACGGGGAGGGCCCTTCTCACCACCAGCCAAGCTACGTCTTGGTGCTTGTTTGAAAGTTCTGGTGATGAGGCATTCCGCCAAATGACTTTGACGGTCTGCTCGGGGAACCATCCGACAGGATCCACCGTTTCCTTTTCCCGTAGGGCCTTGAGGACATTCCGTGCAGACCACTGCCTGATGGACCGGTGGTCAAAGGTGTTTTTCCGCAGAAACTGCTCCACGAAGGATAGGTGGTACGGCGCCGCCCAACTGCATGGTGCGTTCCGCGGCAATGTGACCAGGCCCATCCTTCGCAACACCGGGGACAGATAGAACCTCAGCACGTAGTGACACTTGGAGTTTGCGTACTGGGGATCTACACATAGCTTGATGCAGCCGCACACGAAGGTGGTCATCAGGATGAGGGCCACGTTGGGTACATTTTTCCCGCCCATGTCCAGAGATTTGAACATCGTGTCCCTCCGGACCCGGTCCATTTTAGATCCCCAGACGAAGCGGAAAATGGCTCGGGTGACTGCCACGGCGCAGGAGTGGGGTATGGGCCAGACCTGCGCCACGTAGAGCAACAACGTGAGCGCCTCGCACCTGATGACCAGGTTCTTACCCACAATGGAGAGAGATCGCTGCCCCCACATGCCCAACTTTTGTCGTACCTTGGCTACTCGCTCCTCCCATGTTTTGGTGCACGCCCCGGCCCTTCCGAACCATATCCCCAGCACCTTCAGGTAATCTGACCTGACGGTGAAGGGGACAAAGGATCGGTCAGCCCAGTTGCCAAAGAACATGGCCTCGCTCTTGCCGTGGTTAACTTTGGCTCCCGAGGCCAGTTCGAACTGGTCGCAGATGCTCATCAGTCTGCGCACGGACAGCGGATCCGAGCAGAAGACGGCGACGTCATCCATGTACAGGGAGGTTTTGACCTGAGTGCCTCCGCTGCCTGGGATTGTCACCCCTCTTATGCTCGCATCCTTCCTAATAGACTCAGCAAAGGGTTCAATACAGCAAACAAACAAGACCGGGGAAAGAGGACAGCCCTGTCTGACTCCAGATTTGATCGGGAAACTTTCAGATTCCCACCCGTTGATTGACACTGCGCTACTGATGTTTGTGTAGAGCAGTTGGATCCAGTTGCAGATTCCCTCCCCAAACCCCATTTTGGAAAGCACGTCCATCATGTAGGTGTGCGATATCCTGTCAAAAGCCTTCTCCTGGTCCAGGCTGATGAGGCAGGTGTCCACCCTCCTGTCCCGTACGTAGGCGATCGTATCCCTGAGTAGCGCGAGACTATCAGAGATCTTCCTGCCGGGTACAGTACAGGTCTGATCGGGGTGAATCACCAACTCCAGAGCAGACTTGACTCGACTGGCTATGACTTTGGACAGAATCTTGTAATCAACATTAAGCAGTGAGATGGGCCGCCAATTTCTGATTTCTGCCCTCTCCCCCTTCTGCTTGTAAATGAGGGTGATGATGCCTTTTCTCATGGATTCTGACATGCTGCCGGCCAGGAGCATACTCTCGTATACTTCCAGCAGGTCCGGGCCGACCCAGTCCCACAGGGCCGAGTACAACTCGACCGGTAAGCCGTCGCTCCCGGGAGTTTTACTCGTCTCGAAAGACTCAACGGCCTTTGTCAGCTCGTCCAGAGTTAGCGGCTTGTCCAGTCTCTCCCTCCTGCTGTCATCTAAGACCTCTGTGATAGATGACAGGAAGGACTGGGAGGCTCTGCTGTCTGTGGGCTTCGCGTCATACAGCCCAGCATAAAAGGATTTGCTGATCCTTAGTATGTCGGACTGCGAAGACGTTACCGAGCCATCTTCTTCCTTCAGGCTGCTGATAACAGAGCTCTCTCTGTGTACCTTTTGGAAGAAGTAACGCGAGCACGTCTCATCCTGCTCGATGGAGCGGACTCTGGACCGGAAGATGATCTTGGAGGCCTCCTTGGCAAAGAGCGAGGCCTGCTGGCTCTTCACCTCTTGGAGGTCCTCCTTGACCTCGACCCCCATTGACTGCAACCGGAGTAGATTTTGCATAATTTTCTGGAGTCGGGACAGTTCCCTCTGTCTCTCTCTCGCCTTCTGAACACCTTTGTGGATGAAGAACCTCTTGATGTTCTCCTTAATCGCTTCCCACCAGTGAACTGGAGACTCAAAGAGGGGTTTCACGGTCCTCCAACCATTGTAATCCCTTTTGAGTTCCTCAACGTTCTCTGGGGTCAGCAGTGTCGCATTGAGCTTCCACGTCCCTCTGCCAACCCGCTGGTCGTCCTGTAAGTGACAGTCGGCCAGTAAGAGGCAGTGGTCGGAGAAGAACACCGGCTTGACGTCGGTGGATCCGACCGTGACCGCATGGGACACAAACAGGAAGTCAATCCTGGAACGGGCAGACCCGTCCGATCTTGACCATGTGTATCTGCGCTGCGCTCCGTCTGCAGGTTTGCTGAAGACTTTGTGCAGTTTGGCATCCTTAACTGTTTCTATTAGGAATCTGGACGTAGCGTCCAGTTTGCTGTCGTCACTGCCGGATCGTCCAGCCGCATCGATGATGCAGTTGAAGTCACCGCCCAGGATGACCGGCCTGGACGTCGCCAGCAGCAGTGGGAGCTGCTGGAAGACGGTCAGCCGCTCGCTGCGTTGTACCGGGGCGTACACGTTGATCAACCGGAGCGGAGCGTTGTTGTACATCATGTCTGCTACGAGGAGGCGGCCGCCCACCACCTCCTTAACTTCGGAGATGGTGAAGTTACCTCCCCGCAGCAGAATACCCAGGCCGGAGGAACGGCAGTCATTACCCCCCGACCAGATCGATGGCCCGTGGGACCACCATCGCGACCACTGCCTATAGGTGCTGAGGTGTGGTATTCCACACTCCTGCAGAAACAGTAGGTCAGCTTTGACCTTGGCAAGGTAATCCAAGGTTGAAACACATCGCGTAGTCGATTTAATGCTACGCACATTAATGGAAGCAATTCTTACACCCATTTTTTACTAAAAATTAGTTGTTGCTTCCCATACCATTTGTCCTCGCTAGTCCCAGTCCTTCCCCTTCGGGATGTTCCTGCATACCCATCGTATGCGCAAGCAGTTTCACGTTGGTTGGGCTCAGAAACCCCTCCTGATTTTTCGTGCAGGGTTTGTGCCGCTCGGGTGACATCGGGGGGGTCTTGTAGGCAGAGAGCATTGGGTTGTCCTCAGCTGCTTCCATCTGCTCCTCCTCGAAAACATCACAGCTCCCGGTCTCCCGGAGCTCAGGTGCGCCAGACGTGTCTTTGCTCCCGGTGTCCCGGAGCTGAGATGCGTTGGCCACGTCGTTACGTGTGGGGAATTGGGGTTGGGGCCCGCCAGGCCCATCACAGCTTCCAGTGCCCGGGGGCTGGGATGCTTTATCATCCATCTCGGAGTTCTGCCGCCTCTTTTGAACCAGTTGACTTATCTACCCTAAGCATAGCAAGCCTTTCCAGTACCTCCTCATTCTCAATTTTTGCCTTATCAATTGCCTCTACTCTCTTCACTTCTACCAATGTTTTGTCAGATTCCATTTCCTTAGTGAACACTGATACAAAGTACTTATAAGTTATTCTAGCCTTGCTCTGTACCTTTATATTACCCTCTTTGTCCCTAATAGGCCCCACTTCACCTCTAACTTCCCACTTACTATTTACATACTGGTAAAACTGGTTCCCTTTTATGTTGACTGCCGTTATATTCTCATGCTCTCTCTTTGCCAGTTTTATTTTCCTCTTCACCTCCCCTCTAAGTTTACTGTATTTGGCCTGGTTCTCACTTGAAGAATTCACCTGACAATCATCATACACCTTTAATTTTTTCCCCCTCATATTCTCTATCTCCCTTGTCATCCCAAGAGCCCTGTTTTTGCTTTCCCAACCTTTTGCCCTTGTTGCAAAGTACCTAGCCTGTACCTGAAGCATCTCTTCCTTAAAGATAACCCATTGTTCCATTATAGTTTTTCCTGTCAGCCTTTGGTTCCATTTTAACCTGGCTAGATCCTTTTTCATCGCATTGAAATTAGTCCTCTTCTAATCTAGCCGTTCTACCTTGTATTGTTCCTTACTTTTCTGCATTACGAGTCTAAATCTTATGACAGGATGATCACCCTTATCCAAGTGCTACCTCCCCCCCCCACCCCCAAAGACTTGGCTCACCTCATTTCCCAGCCCCAGATCCAGAAATGCCTTGTTTCCAGTTGGGCTGAGAACATACTGATCAAGGAAGTTCTCCTGAAAGCAATCCAGAAATATCTCCCCCTCCTTTCACAGGAATATAGGACATGGGAATATAGGAGCAGGAGTAGGCCATTCACCCCATCGAGCCTGCTCTGTCATTCAATATAATCATGGCTGGTCATCCACTTCAAAGCCTTTTCCCACTATATCCGCATATCCCTTTATATCATTGGCATAAAAATCTGTCAATCTCTACTTTAAACATACTCAATGAGCTTCCACAGCCCTCTGGGATAGAGAATTCCAAAGATTCACAACCCTCTGAGTAAAGAAATTTCTCCTCAACTCTGTCCTAAGTGGCTACCCCTTTATTTTGAAATTGTGTCCCCTGGTTCTAGACTCCCCAACCAGGGGAAACATCTTAGCTGCATCTACCCTGTCCATCCCTTTAAGTATTTTGTAGGTTTCAATGAGATCAACTCTCATTCTTCGAAATTCAAGAGAATACAGGCCCAGTTTCCCCAATCTCGCTTCGTAGGATAGTCCTGCCATCCCAGGAACATGTCTGGATTTTCTTCGTTGCACTCCCTCTATAGCAATAATATCCTTCCTAAGGTAAGGGGACCAAAACTGCACACAGTACTCCAGGTGCGATCTAACCAAGGTTCTATACAATTGAAGCAAGACTTCACTACTCCTGTACTCAAATGTTCTTGCGATAAAGGCTAGCATACCATTAGCCTTCTTAATTGCTTGCTGCACCTGCACGTTAGCTTTCAGTGACTTCATGACGAGGACACCCAGCACCCTTTGTACATCTACCTGACTCTCAAATTATCCCAATTGATTATTTGAGTAATTAAAGTCCCCCAATATCACCACTCTTTAGTTCTTGTACATCTCTGTGATTTCCCTGTAGATTTGCTTCTCCCTCTCTCCCTCCCTCCTTCTCTCCCTCACACACAGAATTTGGAGGCCTATAGAATATCCATAGTAGTGTGATCATACTCTTTTTTTTTTTTGCTTCTCAACTCTAACCAGATGGATTCTGTCCTTGCCCCTTCAAGGACATCCCCTCTTTCCTAATCAGTACTGCTACCCCACATCCCTATTTTCCTTCTTTACCTTTTCTGAAGACATTATATACTTGTATATTAAGCGCCCAGTCCTCACTATTTTAAGCCACATTTCTGTTATTGCCACTACATCATATTCCCATACTGCCATTTGTGTTTGCAGTTCATCAACCTTATTCTCCACACTTTGTGTGTTTATATACATGCATTGTAATCCTGTCTTTGCATTCCTTGTAGCCCTACTCAGTCTGCTCAAATCTAATAAGGAACTACTTCCTTCTCTAGCACTGTCCAACACTCTCGTATATAATGCACCTTATTCATCTTTTCTATTTCTATATGCTGGTGCCCACCCCCCTGCCAATTTAGCTTGAATCCTCCCCAATCACACAAGTAAACCTCCTCATGAGGACATTGGTCCCAGTCCTGTTGAGCTGCAACCCATCGCTTTTGAATAGGTGCCTCCTGCGCAGAACTGGTCCCAGTATCCCAAGAGTCTGAAGCCATCCCTCCTGCACCATGCTTCGAGCCAGGCATTGATCATCCCTATCTTCCTATTTCTACTCTTGCTAGCACGTGGCACTGGGAGTAATCGAGCGATTAGTATCTTTGAGGTCCTACTCTTTATCTTCCTCCCTAGCTCCTGAAAATCTGACCATAGTTCCTCAATACCTGCCCTTGTTATGTCATTGGTACCAATGTGTACCACAACTTCTGGCTCACTCCCTTCTCCCTGCAGAATATCCTGCACCCTTTCTGTGATGCCGTGATGTCCTTTACACCAGGGAGGCAACACACCATGCGGAACTCACGATGATGGTCACAGAAATGCCTATCTGTCCCCCGACTATGGAATCTCCTACAACAACTGCATTTCTACACTTTACTGCTCCATCCTGTACAGTCCCTTGCCCATTGGTGCCATGGTCTGGACTGCACTCCTTCAGGGTGTCGTCACTCCAATCAGTCTGCAATGTCTAGTACCTGTTTGGGAGTGGGACACCCCCCAAAGATTCCTGCCTCATGCCTCTTCCTAGAAAGTATGATCCAGGAAACTCTCCTGCTCCCTGATGCTCTTCATTGACTCCAGCTGCCCCTCAAGCTTGGAAATCCTGAGCTCGAGCTGAAGCAGCTGGAGATATTTCCCACACACGGGTTGAAGATAAGCTGGTGTCGGCTTGTCTGCTTTTATTATTTCTAAACCCCAACACCCCCACCTATCTTGGGTGGGGGGGTGGGGGGGAGTTAAAATTGTGCCAGCGCTTTTCTATAGAAGTCAAAACCTTATCCTACTGTCCATTTTTTGGATGAGGCATTAAACCGAGGCCCCATCTGCTCTCTCAGGTGGAGGTAAAAGATCCCATGGCACTATTCACAGAAGAGCAGGAGAATTATTCCCAGTTTCCTGGCCAATATTTATCCCTCAATCAATAGAACAAAAGTAGATTTTCTGGTCATTATCACGTTGCTGTTTGTGGGAGATTGCTGTGCACTATTTGACTCCCGTGTTTCCTACAAGTGACTACACTTCAAAAGTACCTAATTGGTCATAAGGAGTGTTGGGATGCCTTGAGGTCATGAAAGACACTATATAAATGCATGACTTTCTGTTTTCTTGTCACAGCCGTGTGTCATTCTCTGCTAAAATGTTTCTTGACTTTACTCTGCTCCAACTACTTTATGGCGAAACATTCCTTGCTCCAACAACTTTGGGTAAAGAAATTTCTCCTAACTTCAGTCCCTTATTGACTTTAAATTGGTGAACCCTCATCGGAGGTAATGCTCTTTCCTTACTTACAACATGAAAAACCTTCAAAATTTTAAATCCTCTTCAATCTCATCTTGCCCTTCTCTGCTCCAGTGGAAACAGTCCCATGCTCTCATTCTGTCTTTATAACTCTAATTTCCCAACCAGTATCATTCCTGGTGAATCTACCGTTGTATGTTTGTCTACGGCTTCAGTGTTGCTTTTATAATGGTCAAGCATGCCCAAAGCTACATATGGTACTCTAATCTTGGCTAACCATTATCTGTACAAATTTATTGTTACCATTTTGTGATGACACTTCAGAAGTATTTAATTGGTTGTAAAGCATTTTGGCACATCAGCTGTGACTCAGTTGGAAGCATACTTCCCTCTGAATTGGAAGGTTGTGGGTTCAAGTCCCACTCCAGAGACTTGAGCACAAAATCTAGGCTGAGCAAGTGCTGCATTGTTGGAGGTGCCATCTTTCGGGTGTGATAAACTGAGGCCCCTTCTTCAAACCCAGGTGAACAAATATTTGTATCTGTCTTCACGGTAAAAGACACTAAAAGCATCCCAATAATAGTACAAAATTATGGGACAAAAAGCAAGGAGGAACTTGAACAATCACTATCAACAGAGGAAAAAGTACTAAGAAAACTAATGAGATTAAAAGCTGACAAGTCCCCTGGACCAGATGGCCTCCATTCTCGGGTCTTGAAAGGAGTGACTGCAGAGATAGTGGGTGCATTGGTTGTAACCTTCCAAAATTACTTACTTTCTGGAAAGGTCTCTACAGATTGGAAAATCACAAATGTAATGTCCCTATTCAAGAAAGGAGGGAGACAGGAAGTAGGAAATTATAGGTCATTTAACCTAACATCTGTCATTGGGCAATTGCTGGAATCCATTATTATGAAGTAGTAGCAGGATATTTAGAAAATCATTATACAATTAAGCAGAGCTAACATGGTTTTATGAAAGGGAAATCATGTTTGATAAATTTATTAGAGTTCTTTGAGGATGCAACAAGCAAGGGTGGATAAAGGGATACATTAGATGTAATGTATTTGGATTTCAGGTTAGCAAACTAACTAGTGCAGTACCACAGGGATTAGTGCTGGGGTCTCAACTATTTACAATCTATATCAATCACTTGGATGAAGGGTCTGAGTGTATTGTAGCAGAATTTTCTGATGATACAAAGATAGGTGGGAAAGCAGGTGATGAGGAGGACACAAAGAGTCTGCAAAGGGATATAGATAGGTTAAGTGAGTGGGCAAAATTTGGAGTATAATGTGGGAAAATGCGAGGTTATCCACTTTGGTAGGAAGAATAGAAACGCAAAATATTATTTACATGGAGAGGGATTGCAGAATGCTATTGTACAGAGGGATCTGGATGCCCTCATACATGAATCACAAAATGTTAGCATGCAGGTACAGCATGTAACTAGGAAGGCAAATGTTAGCCTTTATTACAAGGGGGTTGAAGTGTAAAAGTAGGGAAGTCTTGCTACAACTGTACAGGGCGTTGGCAAGACCACACTGAGAGTACTGCGTACAGTTTTGGCTTCCTTATTGAAGGAGGGATATACTTGCATTGGAGGCAGTTCAGAGGAGGTTGACTAGTCTGATTCCTGGTATGAAGCGGTTCCCTTATGAGGAAAGGTTGAGCAGGCTGGGCCTATACTCATTAGAGCTTAGAAGAATGAGAGGTGATCTTATTGGAACATATAAGATTCTGAGGGGGCTTGATAGGGTCAATGATAGGATGTTTCCCCTCATGGGGGAATCTAGAATCTAGCTCAGTTTCAGAATTAGGGGTCTCCCATATAATTCAGAAATGAGGATGAATTTCTTCTCTAAAAATCGTTAATCTTTGGAATTCTCTTCCCCAGAGAACAGTGGAGGCTGGGTCATTAAATATATTCAAGGCTGAATTAGTCAGAATTTTGATCTCCAAGGGAGTCTAGTATTGTGGGGTGCAGGCAAAAAAGTAGAGTTGAGGCGGTGACAAGATCAGCCATGATCTTATTGAATGGTGCAGCAGAGTCGAGGGGCCGAATGGCCTACTCCTGCTCCTATTTCTTATGTTCTTATGCAAAAAGATCCCAAGGCACTATTTTGAAAAAGAGCAGGGGAATTTTTCATGGTGTCCAAGCCATTTATCCCTCAACCACCATCATTAAGGAAACAGATTATCTGGTCATTATCAAATTGCTGTTTGTGGGAGCTTGCTGTGTGCAAATTGACTGCCGCATTTCCTACATTATAACAGTGACAACACCTCCCTACTTGCTCAGATACTCGCTTACTTTGCTAGCACTAGCCAAATAGTTTAAGTAGATGAGATGTGGATTCTCTGAGAACTTAGCTCTGTGAAGTGGACAGGATTGTTTGTTTTTGGGAGGAAGAGGCAAAGATCTGAAATACAGAGGACAGCAAAATGCCACATCAGGAGAAGGAGGGAGTAAGACAACCTAAAGTGGGGAAACAAAGCCCTTTCTTTCAACAAGGGTCAGTGGGAAATCGTGTGGTACTAAGCCATGTGGAAGTCTCAAGTTTGACCAATGGCATCAGATATTTTCCTTGAATGAATGTTATTTACCACTTGGGGGGATGGGTAAGGTTTAGGTGGGGAGGTTCATACACCCGTAATGGAGCCCAACTACTAATTGTCCATTTAAACTAACGGATGGAAAATCAGTTGGACTCCCATGCCAGCATGCAACCCTCTCGGCCAGTTTTCCTCTCTTTGTTCTGCCTAGGAGGTTATTTAATATCCAAACATAACAGAGGAAAATCTGTCCTTGTTCTGTGCATGGTTAAGTTGAAGGGGAACTGTAGTTGGCATCCACAATTCCAGGCTTGGTAGAGGGGGAAATAATCCAGGATTCTGACTCAATATCACCTATCCTGTAACCACTGGTTCAAGTGGAAAGTGCAGATGTGTGGCTCTCAGATGAAGTAGGATTAGCTTGATTGCAACCTGCATGTGCACCATAATCACCCCAGCTCTCACTTCATGGTAGAATATCCTAATGAAATCCACTCGACTTGGGTTTCCGAGTTAAAGTGTCCACTTGAGCAAGGTACCTGAGGGCTGTCAGGGTCTGTGAAAGCCTACACAGCACAGAGTCATTGCAATTAGAGGAGGGAGATTGTGACCTATCTAAACTGCATCCACTCACTCCACTTTCTTTTTTGGTGGTGGAAGGTGGAGGAAGTTGTCAGCCATTGCTCAGTGGTAGCACTCCTGTCTCTGAGTCAGAAGGTTGTGGGTTCAAGTCCCAAAGATGCTTGAGCGCAAAATCTAGGTTGATACTCCAATGCAGTACTGATGGAGATGCTGTCTTTTCACTGAGAAGTTAGCTTGAGATCCAATCTGGCTTCTCGGGTGAATGCAGAAGATCCAATGGCACCGTTTCAAAGAAAACCAGGGAAATTCTTCTGATGTCTGTGCACAAATTGGCCATCGCATTTCCTACATTACAACAATGCACTTCAAAAGTGATTCACTGGCTGTAAAGTGCTTTGGGATGTCCTGAGGTGGTAAAAGGTGCTATATAAATGCAAGTCGTTTAGCCTGCACAAAATCTTCTAAGCATACTCCAGCACTCTCTCAGCTGCCTGCTCACCCGAAGTGCACAATGCCAACTCATGTTTTGCAAACGGACGCATCCAAATTTAGCATATGCAAATATTGGAGGGGCGGTGACATTGAAAATGGTTGACAGTGCGTTCATTTCCGGGGTTATATTGTGAAACCATTTTACAAGATTAATTTGCTCTTTGTTTATTTCACCATGTTAACTTGTGCGAGGTTAGAAAGTAAACATTGGCTCCCGTAAAGCAATGCCCTCATTCAAAAGCCTGAACACATAGAGACAAATGTCAAATGAACCCCGCCACTGCCAACAAAATATTTCCCAATATTATACAATTTTATAATTTTCTAAATAAAAGCAGCACAATGAGCTGTTGTTTATCTTGCAAATTTTTTATAAGATGTTTTATAAGCAGCTGTACACCATGCTGGTCAAAGTACTACCAGAATAAATAGTTCTTAAAGTATAACAGTTTTACGATTATTGATTCCAGCTGATTCATTGCCTAGAAGCTTTTCCAAGACAATATTGGGATCTGAATAAGCAGATGCTACACATCTTCTTGCAAATTATACAGAATTAACCGGCTTAAGCCAAACATTCTTGACAGATGATCTCATTATTTTCTGTGTTGTTAAACAGACCACTTCACTTGGTATGGTTAACATTGCATATCGTATATCATTTAATAAAAATCTACAGTTTAACTTTCTGTGGCATATTTTTCATTGGGTGAAAGGGAACAGGCTGTTTATGGGGTTTTAATTATACTCTCTGAAAACAGGAGTAACAGCAGGCCTGCATGTGTCCTGTAACACACTTACAACATCCGATATTTGGAAATTTAAAGGTGCAATGCCTTTTTTTTTTGTTGGTCTTTCCTGGTAAATCCTGTTTTGTTTTTTAAAAAAAAGTCTGTATTTAGCAAATATTTACAGCACTGTAGCTCAGGAAATTAATACCATAGTGGACACTTGAAGCTGCCATAATCATTTTTCAGGAAAATAAACATCACTTAACTGAGTTAATTTTACCGACTAACTGTGAATACCATAAATGTCAACAAAGGATTATTTTGTTTTTGTTTTAAAAATGAGCTTGGGAAGCCAAAGAGAGGTGTACAAAATATTTAACAGTTGTGGAATAAGTGGATGTTTTCCATTTTCAAGATTTGAAATGAATGGCATATGTAACAATCTTCAAAGTCAGGGTAGCGAATAGCATTGTTTAGAAGAAAATTATTGAATAATGCTATTTTCTTGAATACATTGTATCAATTTTTATATAAATGTGCTTTTGCTTTAGTGTATTAATTAATACTAAGTAACAGCAACAACAACTTATATAGTGTCTATAATGTAATAAAACATTGCAAGGCGCTTTACGGGAGCATTATAAAACCATGTATGACACTGAACCACAAAAGGAGATATTAGTTCAGATGACCAAAAGCTTGGTCAAAGAGGTAGGTTTTGAGGAGTGTCTTAAAGGAGGCAAGTGAGGTGGAGAGGTGTAGGGAGGGCTTTCCAGAGCTTGGGGTCTAGGCAATTGAAGGCGTGGCCACCAATGGTGGAGCGATTTAAAATCAGGAATACACAAGTGGCTAGAATTAGATGAGTACAGATATCTTGGAGGGTTGTGGGGCTGGAGGAGATTACAGAAATGGGGAGGGGCTAGGCCATGGAGAGATTTGAAAACAAGGATGAGAATTTTAAATTCAAGATGTTGCTTGACTGGGAGCCACTGTAGGTCAGCGAGCACAGGGATGATAGGGAAAGGGGACTTGGTGTGAGGTAAGACACGGGCAACAGTGTTTTGGCCGACCTCAGGTTTACAGAGAGTAGGATGAGGGTGACCAACCAGGAGTACGTTGGAATAGTCGTCTAGAGGTAACATGCAAGAATGAGGGTTTTAGCAGTAGATGAGCTGAGACGGGCCATGTTAGAGGTGGAAATAGCTGAGCTCAGTGATGGCACAAATATGAAGTCGGAAGCTCATCTCAGGGTTAAATGTGACACTAAAGTTGCAAACAGACTGACTTAATCTCAAACTGCTGCCAGTGAGAGGAATGGAGATGGTAGCTAGGGAACGGAGTTTGGAGTGGGGACTGAAAACAATGACTTCAGTCTTCCCAGTATTTAATTGGAGGAAATTTCTGCTCATCCGGTACTGGATGTCCGATAAGCAGTCTGATGATTTAGCAAAAGTGGAGGAGTCGAGGGAAGTGATGGCAAGCTAGTCGTCAGCATACATTCGAAACTGATCCCATGCTTTTGACTGATGTTGCTGAGGAGCAGCATATAGACGAGAAATAGAAGAGGGCCAAAGATAGATCCTTGGCAGACATCAGGGGTAACAGTGCGGGAGCAGGAAGAAAAGCCATAGCAAGTGATTCTTTGGCTATATTAGATAAGAATGGAATCAGGTGTGAGCAGTCCCACTCAGCTGGACAACAGTGGAGAGGCATCAGAGGAGGATGGTGTGGTCAAACGTGTCAAAGGCTGCAGACAGGTCCCTCCTCATCCTCCTTGACCTTGCAGGGAGTTCTCTCTAGAGTCCTGGTTAATATTCATCCCTCAACCAACATCAATAAAGCAGATTATCTGCTCATTGTCTTATTGCTTTTTGTGCTACATGCAAGTTGGCTGCCACGTTTCCTATATTATAACAGAAACTACACCTCAAAAGTACCTCATTGGTTGTAAAGCGCTATGGGTCATCCTGTGGTTGTGAAAGGTACTATATAAGTACGAGTTCATCTTCAGTGGGTATGGCACCAAGTGGCAAGGTACTGAGGCACGTTGATAAAGCAGGCTCCAGCTTTGATCCAGAAGCAAAATACTGGCGATGCTGGAAATCTGAAATAAGAACTGAAAATGCTGAAAATACTCAGTGCAACCTTATCGTTCAATTAGGTACTTTACAGCTTTCTGCACTCAGCATTGAGTTCAACAATTTCAGATCCTCACCTCTGTCCCCATTTTTTCAGATGGCAGCACTAGAACCAACTTTCGTTTACAAAAGCAAAATATTGCGAATGCTAGAAATCTGAAATGAAAACAGAAAATGCTGGAATTACTCAGCAGGCCTGGAAGCATCTGTGGAGAGAGAAGCAAAGTTAACATTTCAGGTCAACAAACTTTCATCAGAACTTGCTTTCAACTGCTTCAGGAGTGGAACAAAAAGCAAGGAGAATTGGGGGTGAAAATAACCATTCAGAGAGGTAATCAACAATGAAATACTTCGACAACTGATTTCTTTTGTTTCCTGAGGCATGTTTTCCTGTAATAGGTGGATTAGATGGTGGAAAATTAGTGCTGCGTTCATTGTAAACTGTACAATTGATTGTAAACTGAGTGTTAATTTGATCAGTTACATAAGTGAAGTGGGACACTGGAGATTTTTCACTATTTTAAGAAAAAAAATTCTGGATGCAAATGCACTATAAATAGATTTCATTGTATAATATTAGCACTAAAATCCCAATTTTTAACCCTGCCCATGCTGGCAGAAAGCAGACGGGTAGTTGATGCTCTGGACCCTCCTGCTGCCGGAAATCTTTCTCTGGCTAGGTGTATCACTTTCTCCTGGGTTTGCACAGAAGACTGATGGTGCCTCCGGATGAGCTCAGGAGTTGGAATCTCCTGGGCCTCATGCTGATAAGGTTCCCACCATCACAGATGTCAGTCTTCAGCCAATTTGTTTCACTCCACGTCGCATCAAGATACAGTTGGGTGCGCTGCACACAAAAAAGGCTGTGGGCCCCAATGATATTCTGGCTGTAGTGCTGTGTTCCAAAGCTGACTGCACCATAACACTCCTGTGCAATGTGGCACCAAGGATTCTGAGTGAAATTGGTCAGTGGGGGAAGGGGAGGCAGAGGAGGGAATATTCCCCAATGGCTGGAGTCATATCTGGCACAAAGGAAGGTAATTGTGCTTGTTGGTGGCCAATAATATCAACTCCAGGTCATCACTGCAGGACTTCCTGAAGCAGTATCCCAGGCCCAACTATCGCTAGCTGCTTCATTAATGACTTTCCTTCCGTACTCTGATCAAAAGTGGGATGGTTGTTAACTATTGAACAGTGTTGGGTTACATTCTTTTTAAAAATTCATTCTTGTAAAGGGATGTTGTCCATCCCTAATTGTCCTTGAGAAGGTGGTGGTGAGCCACTGCTGTCCATATGGTGCAGGTACATTCACAGTGTTATTAGAGAGGGCATTCCGGGATTTTGATCCAGTGACAGTGAAGGAACGGTGATATAGTTCCAGGTCAGGATGGTTTGTGACTGGAGGAGAATTTGGTGGTGTATCCCATGCATCTGCTGCCCTTGTCCTTCTAGGTTTTGGGACTCACCGGTTTGGAAGATGCTGTCGAAGGAGGCTTAGCGAGTTGCTGCGGTGCATCTTGTAGATGGTGTACACACTGCTGCTACTGTCCATCAATGGTGGAGGGAGTGAATATTTAAGGTGGTGGATGGGCTGCCGATGAAGCAGGCTGCTTTGTCCTGGTTGGTAATGAGCTTCTTGAGTGTTGTTGGAGCTTCACTCATCCAGGCAAGTGGAGGGTGTTCCATCACACTCCTGACTTGTGCCTTATAAATGGCGGGATGGTGGACAGGCTTTGGGGAGTCAGGAGGTGAATTCCTTGCTGCAGAATTCTCAGCCTCTGCCCTACTCCTGCAGCCAAAGTATTTATATGGCTGGTCCAGTAAGTTTCTGGTCAATGGCAACCCCCAAGATGTTGATGGTGGAGGATGCAGCGATGATAATGCCATTGTATGTCAAGGGGAGATGGTTAGATTCTCTCTTGTTGGAGATGGTCATTGATTTGCACTTGTGTGGTGCAAATGTTACTTGCCACTTATCAGCGCAAACCTGAATGTTGTCCAGGTCTTGCTGCGTGCGGGCAGGTACTGCTCCAGTATCTGAGGAGTTGATCATGGTACTGAACACTCTGCAATCATTAGTGAACATCCCCACTTCTGACCTTATGATGGCGGGAAGGTCAGTGATGAAGATGGTTGGGCCTAGGATACTACCCTGAGGAACTCCTGCAGCGATGTCCTGGGGCTGAGATGATTGGCCTCCAACAACTACAACCATTTCCCTTTGTGTTAATTATGACTCCAACCAGTCGAGAGTTTTCCCCCTCATTCCCATTGACTTCAATTTTGCTCGGGCTCCTTGATGCCACACTCGGTCAAATGCTGACCTAATGTCAAGGGCTTTCACTCTCACTTCACCTCTGGAGTTCACCACCTTCAAAATGGCAGTGCCCTCTCTCCAACGTTTTAAAAGTTAAACTAAAAAAATGGCTTTTGCAGCTGGACCAACACTGTGTGGGGTTGGGGAGGGGGGAGGACAGTGGACAGTGCCCTCTACTGGGTGACCTGTGGCTACTGCTGAACCCTGGCAGGTCGGGAGGGCCTCCAAGCCTGCCTGGAGTGCTTCTTCATGCCCCGCTCTGACCCCCCCCCCCCCCACTTCCCATTTGCCGCTGGGAGGCTGCCTCCCAGCAGCTAAACTGACCCCTGCCCAGTTGGCCTCCTTTAATTGGCTTTAAGTTGCCCTTCATGAGCCTGATCGGTTACCCGCCTCATGCGGGCGGGTAGCCCTGCTGTTTCTCCACTCCATGTCTGGAAAAATGGCCCGGGAGGACGATGGAGCCAGGGAACCAGCTTGCTGGTTGGCAGCGTTCTGTTTAGCACCTGCCAGCCTCTGCTCCCGACCCTAGCGGACTCTAAAAATCAAGCTCATTGTGTTTTGATGCTTCCCCCAAGTAAACCATATACATATTCACAGACTGAGTTGAAATATATGCGCCTATGACATCTTTCCTTTTTTCTTTTCTTCTCTTCCCTTCTCTTTTGAAGGAGTTGGTCTGCAGTGAATTACAGTCTCACAGATGCTGGCCATCTTCTGGTACCTTTGCCCAAATAGCTGCTCTTCGTGTGGACCTATATGCAGGAACCTATAGGGCGGCACAGTGGCGCAGTGGTTAGCACTGCAGCCTCACAGCTCCAGGGACCCGGGTTCGATTCTGGGTACTGCCTGTGTGGAGTTTGCAAGTTCTCCCTGTGTCTGCGTGGGTTTTCTCCGGGTGCTCCGGTTTCCTCCCACAAGCCAAAAGACTTGCAGGTTGATAGGTAAATTGGCCATTATAAATTGTCACTAGTATAGGTAGGTGGTAGGGAAATATTGGGACAGGTGGGGATGTTTGGTCGGAATATGGGATTAGTGTAGGATTAGTATAAATGGATGGTTGATGGTCGGCACATACTCGGTGGGCCGAAGGGCCTGTTTCAGTGCTGTATCTCTAATCTAATCTAAAATCAATGCTCCTCAGCCAAGGGATACTGAGGCAAATTATGGAAGTCCATTATTATCCTAGCTGTAATTAGCTAAGTCAGCATGACCGTAGACTGAACAGGAGACGGTTCTCATATGTGTAGTTCAATTGCCTGATGGGCAGTGTACCCATCAACCATTAAAGATGCCAACATGAGAGTCTCTTTGCATCAATTAGTAGTAATGGACAGTCCTAAACTAAGTTCTGAGGAATATATTGTGAACTTCAGTATCAAAGAAACGTACTTTGTGTGATCGCTGTGGTTGTTTTCTTTACATTTGAAACAGGTGGCTTGATTACCCAATAGATTTGTTTTGTAAGTGCCCTGCTGATCAATTGAACAGCTAAACCATTGTTTGCTTTATTGAAAACTTAAAATAATAATTCTCCTTACTGCTAAGCCTCACTTATTAGGTAATCAATATTGCTCAAGTTTTTCTTATTTTAGGTAGCTAGCTGGTGTCATATACAGACCAATGTTGTGGTTGTACATTCAGCCATTGTTGTTCAATCAATATGGGTAACTTGTCCATTTAGGCAGTCTATGTCATTGTGCTGAGCGCAAGTATTTGAGTACTCAGATGTTCTAGAACTGGACAGAGGAGATACGGAGAAACTGTTTCTAATGGCTGAAGAGTAGAGAATCAGAGGGCACAACTTTAAGGTGATTGGCAAAGGAACCAGAGGTGACATGAGGAAAATAATTTTTATGGAGCAAGTGGTTAGGGTCTGGAATGCACTGCCTGAGAGTACGGTGGAAGCAGGTTCAATCGTGGCTTTCAACAGGCAACTATCTGAAGAGAAGAAATTTGCAGGACTACAGGGAAAAGACAGGGGAGTGGAACTAGCTGAGTTGCTCTTGGAGAGCTGGCATGGACTTGACAGGCCGAATGGCCTCCTTCTGTGCTGCAACCATTCTATGATTCGACGTTCGATTATCCATGGATAGACCTGGAATGGTCTATTTTTCTATGGGCAATTGATAAATGCTGCCTAATCTATGATGTCTGTAGTAATGTATCAGGAGTCTTGGTTCATGGATGACTTGGAGCGAAAAGGTTCAAGTCGCTGATGGTTATGCAATTTTTGGGTAAGATGGATTATTCTTTTGTAGGGGGCTTAAATTATTCAAGTTCTTTAAACAAAGGAAAAAGATATAGGCGGCTGAATTTAAAGCTGCCACCTTGGGGGGTGGTGGGGGGAGGGTATTGGATGGTGAGGTGTTATACCTGATATCTCACCTGTCGTGGCACGGAGGTACACTGGCCAGGAAGGCACCAGGTTGGCTATTTGGTCCAGGCTGAGTTAACTGATCACAGCCATGGTTTCTACTCTCTTGGTTATTATCCAGTGACCCTTCTTCCACCCACCCCCTCCCTCCAAAACAGTGTAAGATGCTTTTGCCTGGATGTTGGCTGAGGAGGGAATCAGACTTGGCAGTGCTGGTTCCTGCAGTTGAATAGCCTGCCAACCTTTGAATCATAACAAAAGGCCAACTGGGCTGGGTGCTGAAGGATCACTGACACCTGTGGAACCAATGCCCCCATTACGAGTCAGCACCTTTTAGGAGAGAAGGGCAAACAAACAGGCATTGTACAGCTTTAAATAGATTGTCCTGCTATCAAATTACAATTTTTTCCACAGAATAATGCCAGTATCTTTTATGAACACAACTATACCCGATACATTTGAGCTTTGTTTCTGCGAATAAATGCCACAGTTGCCAACTGGCTCACCTATGCCAAATGAGAATATTCCAGACCAAACCCTCAGGGTAAAAAAATATCAAGGAGCAATGAATAATATTTTGTCGCTGTGGTTGTTTTGTGTGCAGATGAACAGGAACACCGTTATTGTGAGATTATTGTTGAGGTTAGGACCTTATAATTTGAAATCTATCAAGATGCAGTATGTTGAGAGAGTTTCGACTGGTTGTGATGTTTGGCACCAGAGTCAGTCTAAATGCCATGTTACTGGAGTCATGGTAAAGGAACATTTTAAACTGCCATGGTTCAAATGCACGTCAAAGTATGTGGATTAGGCACAGTACAGGAGCGTATTTGGATAAAAATGGGTGGAGGTGCTGTGTCATATATTAATCCAATAAAAATGAATGAAAACATTATGACTGACATCTATGACTTCATCTAAGACTGTGGGCACATATGCAAATTGTGCATTAGCTGATGAAATCAACTCTTCTGATTTCTGGTGCCAGCCGAATACAGTAATTCAACATGGATTTTCTAAGCAGGAGCATTTTAACTGTTCAAAGTGACTAGGAGTAATTACAGGCTAGAGACAGAAATCCAAGTTGGTAGGAATGGGTGATCCAGCAATCCAGGATGAAATTGATATTTCCTTTGAAAAGTTTAGTTCGTATTCTTCATTTGTTTTAAATAGTAAAGATTAACTGAAGCATTCATTTTGAAAAGGCAAATCTATCTGTAGCTTAAAATTGTTACATGGGACTTGCAGTTTTAGCAAATGTGATTTGATTTATGGTTATGTAAACTAAGAGCCTGAGTCTCAGGATAAGGAGTCAGCCATTTAGGACTGAAATGAGGAGAAATTTCTTCACTCAGAGGATTGTGAATCTTTGGAATTCTCTAGCAGGAGATGGTATTTTACTGATAATGTTACTGGACTAGTAATCCACAGGTCCAGACTAATGCACCAGAGACATGAGTTCAAATCCCACCATAGCAGTTGGTGGAGTATAAATTTGATTAGTTAACCTCGAACAAAAAGCTAGTCTCAGTAATGGTGGCCTTGAAAATACTGGATTGTCCTAAAAAAACCCATCTGGATCACTAATGTCCTTTATGGAAGGAAATTTGCCATTCTTACCTGGTCTCGCCTGCATGTACATGTAACCCCAGACCCACAGCAATGTTGGGGGGAATTTTATGCTCTCCCTGTGGCAGGTTTGGAGGCAGGGAGAGCATATAATCGGGTGAGAGGGTGGCGGTGGGTGACCCTGCCTCTGCTGAAATTAAGTCTGGGGCAGGAAGGCCTGTGAACGGCCTTCCTGCCCTGCTGCCAATTGAGACCCTTAACTAGTCAATTAATGATAAATTAATGGCTTTATCCTGCTACCGTCACAATTAGCCGAGGGTGGCGGGCAGCCATAAAGGCGGGGCTAAAGTGTGGCGAGTCGAAGAGACTTAGCAGTTGGCAGGAAAAAAGACAGAAGCGCAAGGGGAGTGCCAACTGTGTAACAGCCCCGACAATCAATTTTTTCTGCAGCACCTGTGGAAGAGTCTGTCACTCTAGAATTGGCCTTTATAGCCACTCCAGGTGCTACTCCACAAACCACTGACCACCTCCAGGCGCTTACCCATTGTCTCTCGAGATAAGGAGGCCAAAGAAGAAGAAGAAGATCCTGCTACCGCCACAATTAGCCAAGGGTGGCCTTGTCGCCGCATGGGAAGCATGGTAGTGAAAACTGTGCGGGCTGCTTGCCGGCTCCAGGGATGTGGGTGGGGTGGGGGGGGGTCCTTGTGAAAAGGCACTTAGTGCCTGAACAAGGGACACGACATCGGGAAGGGAGAGCCCTCTCCTGCCATAATCTACCTGTAGCTTGGATCCAGCACTGCAAATCCCAGCCGTGGTTGACTCTTAACCTTCTTCTGGCGTGCTAGGCCATTTCAACACCACTATGGAAAAGTCAGCACTGTGGGCGTACCTACACCACATGGGCTGCAGCAATTCAAGAAGGCGGCTCACTGACACCTTCTCAAGGGCAATCAGGGATGGGCAACAAATGCTGGCCTAGCCAGTGACACTCACATCCCGGGAATGAATTAAAAAAAAAACTCAGAGAGCTTTGGATGTTCAGTAATTGAATCTATTCAAGGCAGAGGTTGATAGATGTTTGAATTGTGCAGAAAGGTGGAGATGAGGTAGAAGACTCAACTCCTGGCTCCTATTTCATGTTATGTATAATGCAAGTTGGCCAGATGGTTTTGTATTGTGGCATTGCCAGCACATCAAAAATAAGAAATAGTGAATTCATATTTTAATGATGGTAGGTTTAATTCCCAAGGTTGACTATCAGCTTTCTGCTGCAATTGCAATAAGCTTGTCTAGTCCTCACCTTTTGAGGTGAGATACTTAGCAATAGTGGAGCATTCCATCTTGAGGGATTGCCGATCTCTCCAAACTGTTTGCTGGTGGATGGTTTCCCCACTCCACAATGTTCAGATTAATAGACTAAGTTATCACTGCATATGAGATGTTGCTGGCAGATTTGCCTACATAATAAGTTATTGCCTTCCAAAAGTAATTAATAGCTTGTGAAGCACTATGATTTGCTTTAAGGATGTGATGAGGCACCACCATCCCGACTTTAGATCCCAGCTAAATCGCCACCATTGGAAAGGAAATAAAATATATGTGGTAAGCGTTTAAACAGAGTAGAATAGAAGGACCTTGGCGCACAGATACAAAAGTCTTGACAGTGGTATCCACAAGTGGAGAAGGCTATAAAAAAGGCAAACAGAATTATTGGGCTGGATTTTGTGCTGACGGTGGAGCACCCGGCGACAGGCCGAAAAGGTGGGGGGATTCCCGCCTCTGTCTTTTCATGCAACCTGGAGTGATCTTCCATTTCTTTTTAAATCAATGTTTCAGAAGCCGGGATCCCCGCCTGCAAGAGCTGCTGGCCAATCAGAGGGCCGGCAGCTCGGCAGTATCGGCAGTGCCACCGGGAGTGGTGGCCATGGCTGCTACTGTAGAGGCCTCGGACCCAGGCCCGGTGCTGGAACCCCGGACCAGCGATAGGTGAGGTGAGATCACTGGGGCCAGTCAGAAGGCCTGGGTGATGGGGGCTGGGAGGGGTGGTCGTGCAGTCCTGGGGGAGGGGGCTCCTTGGGGATTAGTTTGTTCCCGGTAGGGATTCTGTATTGAGACATAGGTAGTGGTTTTCATCTGTCTACTGTCTAGTTATGGGATGGTAGGTAGACAATTTTTAAAAAGAATTCTACTACCTAAATATCATGCAAAGCCTATCTGACATGATTTTCAAGCTGTTCTGCCCAAAGAAAGTGAGAGTCCAGTTTAAATTGGGGGTCCTAAACCAGTTATAGGATCCCAACATGAATTTCATGTACCAGTGGATAGAGATGGCCTCAACAAAATTCTTCCTACCTGTGACCAGCCACCACCCCTCCCCTACTTAAAGTTTAACTTCTGACTCAGCTCTACATATGTGACTACACCTCCAGAAGGACGTCATTGGCTGGGAAGGAGCTTTGGGATGTCCTGAAGTCATGATAGGCCCAATAGCAAGGCAAGTCTATGAAATCGGCCACTGATAGTCATTGTCCATGCACGCTCTTCGGCAAAAAGCATTTGGCTGAGATACCAGCATAAACTAATCCATACAGGAGAGGAAGAGAGGACAAGACAAATAGTGAAGAGAAAATCTAAATTATGACGAAATATAATTTTTACAGTATTAGTTTTGGGGATTTCTGACCTGTTAGCTCCTTGGTAATACAATTCATATACTTTTTCTGCCCCAAAAGTCTATGAGGTAGATTTTCAATTTTCGTGTAAAATACGCATTGCTGTTTGGCCACCTGTTAGTGAACTCCTATTTTTTTTACATCTCTTGATTTCAATGGAATTGAAAATCATGAGATCTGTATAACAGGTTTTACCTGGCAACACCAGTTTTACACCCAGGCAGCAATTTGAACAGCTGCCCCTGTAAGGTAACTGCAAAGTCATTGTAGTAAAGGCTCCTTAGACAGCACCTTCCAAACCCGTGACCGCTACCTCCTAGAAGGACAAGGGCAGCAAATACATGGGAACACCACCATCTGCAAGTTCCCTCCAAGTCGCACATCATCCTGACTTGGAACTATATCGCCGTTCCTTCACTGTCGCTGGGTCAAAATCCTGGAACTCCCTTCCTAACAGCACTGTGGGTGTACCTACCCCACATGGACTGCAGCGGTTCAAGAATGCAGCTCACCACCACCTTCTCAAGGGTAATTAGGGATGGGCAATAAATGCTGGCCTGGCCAGTGACGCCCACATCCCATGAATGAATTAAAAAATCTGGGAGCCTGGTTATAAGCATTTCAATTTTTTGAATTAATAATTAGTGGTAGTTAGCTGAACTATTTATTCCTGTCTGTGTCAGAGATATTAGCAATTTAGTGACCTTTTCAGTGTCTCACTGAATTCTGAAGGTAAGTTATTCATCTGTCAGCAAAGCCCAATGAAGTCTACCTCAAGGCTAGATCCAATTGTGTTGCGCTGACCTGGAATAAAGGATGAGCCGGGGATGAGTTGAGCCTATGGTCATAGGAGGGTCCAGCACTGAGGTCATGGATCAAACGAGGTAGATGGGGTAGACAAATCAAGTCCAATGGGAAGTTGAATCCATGATCTTAAATTCTCAGTCCTTTTGCCTGTTCAGTCAGCCTGTTAATCACAGGTGGTTGTCTGCCCTTGTATAGACACAAGATTTTTTTTTTTTTGAAAAGATCTTTCAACAATTAATACAGCTTCCAGAGAAGGGCGTACAAGAAGTTGCCAAAACAACTGTGAAACCTTCAGAAAGAGATGACGTATTCATTAAAGTATCAGTAAATGAATTGCTTGCAATAAACTGATGATGTTCATGCTCCTTGAGATTATTACTGGCTAATTTTGAACAGATGACATGTGTCTTTACCACAATTTTATTCCCAGCAAAGATAAGTAATTCTATTAGTAATTTCACAAACCTAAAAAGACATTTTTCATATTCCTCAAATCATATATTTTATTGAGAATTGTTGCTGGCTTGATCTGAGTTTTGGTTGAGGGCCTCAAGCCAGGCCAAGGTTTGGCTCAATCTTGAAAACTTCTGATTAACCTTCCTCGTGCAGCCAGACCTCCATTTAGATTAGTTTTATTTTATATCCCAAAATTTTGGTTAGTTAATCTCATGATTATTACCCTATAATGGCAGGTAGTGTTACTCTGTAATGACAGGTAATGTTACTGTATAACAGTAGGTAGGTATTCCAGGCCAAGCATCTAGGTTTGTTTCGGTTATTGCGATAAATTCAATTCTAGTACACTCCAATGACCCTCCCAATTAGATGCTTCTTTATAAAATGTGCCAGTTTGCTATGGCCAACATTTCATGGTTAGCATGACTATCATTTTAGCTCCCCTGGTATCCAAGTGAGGAAGATGACAAGAATATAGTTATCTACACAACAGATTTTAAACTCAATGAAATTCTACCCAAGTTATTCTCTTCCTGCCAAAAATACTCAGTTGAAATAGAACATAATTTAGTCCTGACTTCAATGTTTCTTCTCAATAGTAGAACATTCATATTTAGTAAACTATTTGAGTTCCTATTGAGGTGAGAAAGAGGTCTAGGGTTCCCTCTCAACCTGCACCTGGTCTTCGTGTAACAGGGTTCAATTTTAAACACACCATGTTTTTAGCCCCCCCCCCCACCCCCCCCCCGCCCCCTTGGTGAATCCTTGTTCACTGCTTTCCAATTATAAGACAACAAAGCCAGCACAAACAGGCTTTCTTAGGTTTAAAGAAGAAAAGTTGAAATTTATTAAACTCTAATTTGGTTGACGCCTACAGATGCGCCCCATGTTAGCATGCATACGCGATACACACATGCAGATAGAGACAGAACAGAGCAGAAGAAATAAAGTGGATAAGTTTGAGGCAATATCTGAAGAGTTGTTAAGGTTCTTCGATCTCACTGTAGAGTCCTTGATTGTAGGTAGATCTTGCTTTTCATTGGGGCCCAGTGTTCTTCTTAAACCTTGTTCGCTGTAGGAGACTTTTCTCTCTTGGGTTCATGTGTCTTCAGTGGATTCAGAGGCCTGTGAGAAAGAGAAGGGATAAGACAGGAGAGAGATCTTCAGTCCAGGAGCAAACAGAATTTCTGTCCAAACTGTTTGTACAAATTCAAAAAACAGGTTAGACTTGTGACTAGCTGGTTTGACCATGTCCATTTGTGTGTTCAGCCATCTTAGCAGTCAGCCTGGAATGCGAGTTCCCCCACCTTCAACGTCTGGTGATGAAAAGTCCATTGTGGGTTGAATGTCAGGGAATGGCTGCTTTGGCCTTCCAAACACTGTCTGTTAATATGCAAACATCCCTTCCAGCCACGGCTGATCTGTTCAACAAGTCCTCCCCTCACTCCAGTAACAGTTTAAAATCAATGATCATGACAACATTAATGGCCTCATTCTTGACAGGTGGGGGCCTAGCATGACACTATATGTTGCTGTTTCCAGATTTCAGTTGTTATAGGCAACAAATCCCAGGCGTGTGTCAGGCAGTGAAAAACAGATGAATATGACTGCATCTCAGCTGTTCCCTTGCCTACAAAGCCAATCCTATCCCCAGCACACTGGGCCCCATCTTTCTGTAGTTTTTCTCCTACTTATTATGCCTTCTACAGGCTCAACTTGCCCATGAGACTACCTCCTGCTCCCTTGACTGTATTCTCAGTAAGATGCTGACCACTTAAATACTCTTCCTGCCCCTATACTAACTGACATTGTAAACGGCTCTCTCTCCTGAACCAATGTCCTCATTCTTTTTAGTACCACCATCATCAACCCTTCCTCAAAAAATTCATGCTCCACCCTTTTGTCCTCACAAACTATTGCCTGATATATTCGCGCCATCACTAAGACCACTTATTTCCACCTCCGTAACATTCACCTTCATTCCTGTCTCATCTGCTGCTGAAACCCTCATTCATGTCTTTGTTACATCTAGGCTTGCCTATTTCAGCACACTCCTCCCACATTCTATCCTCTGGGTGGCACAGTGGCGCAGTCGTTAGCACCGCAGCCTCACAGCTCCAGCGTCCCGGGTTTGATTCTGGGTACTGCCTGTGCAGAGTTTGCAAGTTCTCCCTGTGACTGCGTGGGTTTTCGCCGGGTGCTCCGGTTTCTTCCCATAGCCAAAGACTTGCAGGTTGATAGGTAAATAGGCCATTATAAATTGCCCCTAGTATAGGTAGGTGGTAGGGGAATTGAGGGAAGGTGAGAGGGTAATGAGATTAATGTAGGGTTAGTATAAATGGGTGGTTGATGGTCGGCACAGACTCAGTGGGCCGAAGGGCCTGTTTCAGTGCTGTATCTCTAAATAAAAATAAATAAAATAAACTAGCGATCATCCAAAATTCTGCTGCCAAGTCCATTTCACTTATCACCTTGTGCTCGTTGACTTGCATTGGCTCCCAGTCAAGCAACGTCTTGATTTTAAATTCTCATCCTTGCTTTCAAATCCCTCCATGGCCTCACCTCTCCCTATCTGTATAACCCCACAATCCTCAGATATCTGTGCTCATCTAATTCAGGACTCTCAAGCAGTTCCGATTTTAATCGCTCCACCATTGGTGGTCGTGCCTTCAGCGGCCAAGGCTCTAAGCTCTGAAATTTCCTCCCCACACCTCCTCTGCCTCTCTAGCTCACCTTTTCTCCTTCAAGGTCCCCCTTAAAACCTACCTCTTGACCAAGCTTTTGGTCACTTACCTAATATCTCATTATGTGGCTCGTGTCATATTTTATTTTATCATGGTCCTGTGAAGCACCTTGGAATGTTTAATTATGTAAAAAATGCTGCACAAATATATGTTGTTATCTCCAAACTTCCTTTCCTCTTCAAAGTCATTCAATGAGTTATCACCTCCTGCATCCATAACCCTTTCTTTTGAGGTCTAAGGATCTGGGAGGTGACAATTCCAAAACGCCCCATTTGAGTCACTGCATTCAGGCTTCTGTCCATCCCACAATGCTGAAACAATCCTAATCAAAATCCTTGTGGCTGTGTCATCAATGCATAATTCCTCTATTATTTTTCTTTATTCTCTAGATTTAGATTCCCTGGAAAGGCTGGTATTTATTGCCCATGCATTGGTGGCCTTGATATGGTGGCAACGGGACTTCTTGAATCACTGCAGTCTGTGTGGTGAAGGTGCTCCTACAATTCTATTAAATAGGGAATTCCAACAATTTGACACAGCACCAATGAAGGAACAGTAATTATATGTTCATGTCATCTTGGAGATGTTCCCATATATCATCTGCCTTTGTCCTTCTGGAGGATGGCGTGCAAAGGTTTGAGAAGTGTTGCTGAGGAAACCTTGTCATGTTGCTGAAGTGCATCCTGTCGGGAGTACACATGGCAGCCACACTATGTTGGTGGAGGGAGTGGATGTTTGAGCCATTGGATGAGGTGCCGATTTAAGTGGGCTGCTTTGTCCTGGATAGTGTCAAACTTCTTGAGTGTTGTTCGAGCTGCACCCATTCAGCAAGTGGAGAATATTCCATCACACTTCTGACTTGTGCCTTGTAGGTGATAGAATGGCTTTGGGGGGGTCAGGAGGCGAGTTACTCTCCACAGAATACTCAACCTCTAGCCTGCTCTAGTATCCATGGCATTTATGTGGCTAGTCCAGTTGGACAACATGGACCCTCATAATGTTGATGGTTGGGACTCAGTAATGCCATTGAATGTCGGGGTGAGGTGGGGTGGTGGGGGAGGTTATGTGGTTATTCTCTCTCCTGTTGGAGATAGATATTGCCTCTCACTTGTGTCACATATTACTCGCCACTCACCAGCCCAAACCCAGATATTGTCCAGGTCTTGCTGCATGCAGACACAAACTTCTTCAGTATTTGAGGAATTGCAAATGGAACAAACAGTGCACTTTTGACTATGATGGAGGGAAGGTTAATGATAAAGCTGCTTAAGATAATGATAAAGCTGCCTTGAGGAACTCATGCAGTGATGTATTGGGCTAAGATGATTGTTCTCCAATGACCATAGCCATCTTCCTTTCTGCCATGTATGACTCGAGCTACTATTTTTCCCTTGCCTCTCTATTGACTTCAGTTTACTAGAGTTACAAGGTGACATACTCAATCAAATGCTGCCTTGATATTGAGGGAGATAATTCTCATCTTGTCCCTTGAATTCAGCGTTTGTATCCATGTTTGGTCTAGTGCTGAGTGCTTCTAGCAAAACCCAAACTGAGCATCAGTGAACAGATTATTGCTTGATAGCACTGTTGATGATCCTTCCATCACTTTGCTGATGATTGAGAGTGGGTTTATAGGATGGCAAATGTTTGGGTTGGATTTGTCCTGCTTTTTGTGGACAGGACATACCTGGGCAATTTTCTACATTGTTGGGCAGATGCCAATGTTGTAGCTGTACCGGAATATCTTAAATCAGGATATGACTAGTCCTGGAGCACATTTCTTCAGCACTACAGCTGGGATATTATCAGGGCCAGTAGTTTTTTTCTGTGCCCATTGCACTCAGCCATTTTGTGCTATCATTTAGAGTGAATGAATTGGCTGAAGACATTTGTGGGAACCTGAGCAGGAAGCCAAGAAGGATCATTCACTTGGCACTTCTGACTTAGGATGGCTGCGAAGACTTCAACCTTGTCCTTTGCTCTCACATGCTGGGCTCCAACATCATTGAGGAGACAACTTCATTTCTTAATTGTCCACCATCATTTTCAGTTGCAAGGGGCAGGACTGCAGAGCTTTGACTAGATCTATTGGTTGTGGGATCACTTAGTTCTCTCTACAGCATTCTGTTTCTACAGTTCAACCCTATATTCTCCCTCTAGTCAAGACTGCCTACTTCCAGCTCTGTGACATCACCAGTCTCTGGTCATACCACATTGACTGCTGAATTCCTCAACTATTTTTTTTTCTCACCTTCAGACATTACTATATCAATACTCTACTGGCCAGCCTCACATGGTCCACCCTCCGTAAAACTTCAGCTCGTGCAAAACTTTATTCCTGTATTTCATCACTTCTAACTTTGCTGATTTATATTGGTTCCCAAACACCCAAAGTGTCAAATTTTTAATTCTTACCCTTGTGCTTAAATCCCTCAATAGCCTTGTCTCATTGCCATCTTTGAAACCTATTCTACCCCTGCAAAAGCACCTCAAGCTCTCCTTTCATCTAATTCTGACCACTTGTTCACCCTTCCTCCTTTTGCCCACCTTCAGCTGCCCAGGTCTAACACTCTGGAATTTCCTCCCTCAAATGGCCCTGACACATCACTTCCCTCTCCTCCATTAAGACATTCCTTAAAACCCACTTTTTTGACCAAGCTTTTGGTCACCATTCCTAATTGCTCCTTTTATTTTTAGCTTTGCATTCATTTTCTTTTTCCTTGGGTGTCTGAAGCACATTGGGACTTTTTTTGGATTGGAAATGCTAAACAAATGAACATTGTTGTTGACTGTTATAAAAGCATCACAATATTTCTCACCTCATTCTAAAAATCGTTGTTTCACATTTTGCTAGATGCTCCAGTGCTGCTGATTGCAGTTTAACAACTCTAAATTCCACAGGGTTAGCAGTTGTCTGACAAGTTCCTCAAGCTTTATGGAATTAATAGATTTATGTCACGAGTTTGGCAACTAGTGTGATTGGCATAAATATTGGTTCAGCCCTTTTGGAAGATGGTTTTTAACAATATCGATTATTTTGATCTTGTTGTGAATTATGTTCTTTCAGAACCAGAAAAAGGTGCCCAGTATAATTCACAACATCTGTAGCCATTTTAGTTTCTGACCCTGTGTTTAAACTGACAACTTGACCAGCGAGCCTAGTATTACCTAAAAAAAAAACCGAGTTGAGTGCCATTCTTGCATGACATGATATGCATCTGGAAATTACTTATTGGTTCTCTATTCGGGATTGAGTTGGTTAATGTCAGCCAGGGTGACTTCAGGGCTGCTACAGTTGGTCTCTGCATTTCCAGGCAGTTGGTGGCTGGGGGAATAAACAGACAGGAATTTCACTTGGTAGCCAAAGACCTGATTTAATGCATGTGAGTGGATGAGATTGAGTTTGGCTGTGATTCCCATCTCCGTTCACACTGCCATGCCTCTCACAGGTATGTGATCATAAAGGCATTAGACCAGAAAGCTGTCAATACTTGAGAACCCATACCCCTGCTGTGTCCTAGCATGACATACCACCTACCTTACAAAAAGAAAATTGGGAGCGGGGTGGGCGGGGAGTGCCGACTTTAGTTTGCTTTACCATTTTTTTTTATATATCCAATATCTGGTTCCCCTAACTGGCTTTGTTAGCAAATATAGTGAGTAACTGAGTCACAGACAATCAAAGTGTCTGAAGCTTGAGTTTGTATTGAGTTAGTAGGGGAAACCCAACTGACCACAGAACTTCCAGGCAAAAAAGGGGAAAACATGACCAGTATTCCTGGTCCTAATCCCTATGTATTGATCCTTGATAGAATATGTGTGTGTGTACACATATGTATGTATATTGAACAAGGACAGGATAGAGCTTATGTGTGTGCTATCTGCAATTGAACAATTTGCTAACATTCTGTGCCTTGGAATTTCAGCCGTTCAGGTGGGCGATTACTCACGGAGGGTCAGAATTTGGTTTCTTCCCCTTGTAAAATCTGGCCAAATTGCAGCTTGGGGAGCGGTGAGGTGTTGGGCAACGTTTTGGTCACTCCTACTGTCTCCGAATTCATTGTACTTTTTAAAATATGGAAGCAGACATCAAAAAAATAATTTTTAAATCATCGCAAGGTCACAAACTTATTGGGGAAATGTATTGTGTGGTTTTGGGACTAAGCTAGACAGACAGGGAGATACCAAATTTGATTCTTGGTCTGTGCTGAGGTGTTAATTTCAGCTGGAGAGGCAATAGACACACAGAAATTGACCTCAGTTTGTAACAACCCCATGTTACGGAGGGGGAAAAAGTCAGCCAGTGTTTCTCTTCCTCATCTCTATCGAATAATCCCAAGACATGTGTAAAAGAGGTGAGGATAGAATCGGACTCAGCTGTGATCCTCTCAACCCTGCCAAAGTCATTATCCAAGCTTTAGGCTAACAGATGAGGAATGCCAGCCTTACTAAGTTGCTGGTGCCTGGGGAGTCATACCCTACTGTGAGTCACCACCATAAAGAGAAGAGGTGTTGAGCGGAAATGAATATGGATCTCATTTATTCACTTTCCCTTTTCATTTTCTGAGAGGTTTTCTGAAAAGTGTTGCTCATTTCCCACTGTACTTATGTACTCCACAGTTCTCCGTTACATTTTTACTATCCTGTCTTTGATCTCAGTATTTCTGGCTCTGCTCTATCTTCTGGTTTTGATCTCTCCTCTACCACCCTTTCAGGCAGTGCGTTCCAGACCCCCACCACTCTTTGGGTGAAAAATATTCTCCCCAACTCCCCTCTAATGCTTTTTCTAATTACTTTAAATTTATGCCTCCTTGTTATTGACCTCTTTGCTGTGGGCAATAGGTCCTTCCTAGCCACTATATCTTGGCCTCTCATAATTTTGTACACCACTATTAAATCTCCCCTTAGCCTCCTCTGTTCCAAAGAAAATAACCCCAGCCGATCCAATCTTTCTTCATGGCTAAAAATCTCAATTCCTGGCAACACCTTTGTAAATCTCTGTACCCTTTCTTAGTGGAATCGCATCCTTCCTGTAATGTGGTGACCAGAGCTGTACGTAATACTCTAGCTGCGGCCTTCTCTGCACGAAGAAGTTTTTTTTTGTTACCATCCCCAAAATGATGCTTTGAACCTGGGTCATCTTGGTCTACTCCTGCAATTTCATTTAAAGTAAGATTCCAGGTGAACCTTTTGCATTCCCTTGACTATTTTACTTGCCTCTACAAGAACATATGTGGCTGAATAGACTATATCTGTTCATGAGCCTGTTCTGCCATTCAATTAGATCATGGCTGATCAGTATTTGAACTCAACCTACCCATCACAGTTTCAAAGCATCATCTCTCAGACACTTGTTTCCGGGCTGAATTGTTAAGTTTCTCCAATCTTTCTACCCACTGAGGCCACTAAGACCAGTGATCAGTCCTGTGGGTCCTTTTTTTAAAAAAAAAAGAAAAAATAATCGTTCTTGGAATGTGGGTGTCACTGGCAAGGCCAACATTTATTGCCCATCCTTAATTGTCCTTGAGAAGGTGGCACTGAGGGGCTGCCTTGAACCGCTGCAGTTTGTCTGGTGAAGGTACTCCCACAGATAGGTAGGGAGTTCCAAAATTTTGATCTGGCAGCGTTGAATGAATGGCAATATATTTCCAAGTCAGCACTGCCTTGTAGCATTTCTTCATAAATCTAATGACTTTCATTTATATGATATCCAAATTGTTTAGTAATGTACTTGAAATGCTCTTGTGTTCCATGTTGTGATACATATTTTGCTATCATAACATTCAGGGCTGTAATGTTTGTACAGGCTGTGTCACTTGGCTATCCCATTCTATTAGGCACTATGTCCTTGTGGACTTGTACTACGGTCTGTTTTCAGTCAGGTAGCACACTCTTTGAGATTGGGATGAAAACTGACACTCAAACATTTCAGTAATGACACCTATTTTTTTAAATTGTAGATTGTGTGGTGACACCAAGATACTTGTGCAAGACAATAAATCCCATGTACTTTGGTGATAGCTTCCTGATGAAATAATTTAGCCCCATGTAAATTAAGATTTCATATTTTCAGAAATGTTCTCCAGCCAAATCTTGTTTACCACATTTAGTAAATGCAATAAGCAAGCTTCGGCTAGAAAACATCTATACAGAAAAATAAATATTAATAGTTAGCCAGTCACTTTATATGCAAATCTAGTCATCGGCTAATTGTGAAAAATCTCAAAAGGTAGCAACAAAGTAATGGTTGCTCATAGTTTCCTGTTAGATGATCCTAAGGAATTGTGCATGTAAATTTAAATAGCCACTGCTATCTCGGGGAGACAAATTCTAATCATGCCAATCAGTATAAAACGTTAGATGTTGAAATTGAACATGTTCCTTGCCAAACAAGACTCTGCAAATCTAAAAAATTTGCTTTTGTGACTTTTTTTGTCAAAGAGAAAGAATAAGTAGTGATGAACAGAAGGCTCATGGAATTATCTTAGTGATTTTTTTTTTAAGTCGCTGTATTTCAGCTTTTGGAATGTAGCGCAAGAGTTCAGCCAACTAACTGCTAATGTTGAGTGAGACTTAATGGATCAATCTGCTCTGCCTTGTCAGTGATTTCACTTTTGACTCTTGGAATGTGTTTGATGAAAAGGAAGGCAATTGTGCCAGATAGAAGACACAGATGTAACATGTTGGGGGTTAGGTTTTACAAGAACAATGGAGTAATGTAGCAGTGCACTGGACTAAAAACAGACTGTCAAGAAGCTTTTTTTCTAATCCAGTGGAAGGGTGCAAATATTTAGACTCAAAGGCATGTGTTTTATTTCAAGTTCATTTATCTAAGGATTTCTATTTATTCCTCTGCAGTTTTCCTCCTGTCTTGGAGCTTCTCGTTCATGCTGGGTACCATTCCAAGTGTGCCGCCAAACTTGCAGATTTCATCCAAGTCCCAATTCTTCGTGTATGAAGGTGGGCAATGAGTTTCGCCATGGGAAGGCAGAGCATGGTTGCATCCTTACCTAACATCCACACACGCATCTGCTTTTAGCAGTTGACCTTGCACTGTGATCAGGAGTGGGGATCCTGGCTGAATTTCCCTCTCCTGAGCCCAGAGGCATTGAAGCCAGTTGTAGCATTGACCTCCATCACTACCATAACTGAGCTTGGCCACTAAGCAAGGACAAGATATTGAACCTTGAACTTTCGTGTTCTTTATGCCTCAGTTCAATTAAGGCAAGGTCGTCTATCTTAAATGTTAACTGTTCATCTTGACTCAGATGCCGCCTCACTTGGTGAGTGTTTGCAGCATCTGCTCTTTTTATTTAAGGGTTCTTAGCTGCTTTTTATATTGTTCCACTAACTCGGATTACAGCCGCCCCATATCTGTCAGCTGGCTCCTCCTGTTTATGCTGTGAATGGTGGCAGACCTGGAGACCCAAGAAGGATTATATAAAAGCAGCTTAAATTCCTGGATACTTGTTGGTCCAGAAAAAGCCATCAATTACATTCTGTTTTACAGTTCAATCTACAAACCTGATCTAAACAAGTTTTTTTTTGTGAATCGATAGCAAGTCTGAATTTGCTCTGTACACCATGTTAATAGTTACCAGTTGCTTAAATTCAGATCTATTTATTGGCTGCTTGTTGATTAATTGCATACTACAAAGTGGCATTGCCCTTCCAAGCTAGATTTTACCTCTACTCCCAAGTCCCCTGCCACCTTTTTGGAGCTTCACTCCAGCCCCTTCAGTTGTTACAGCCATTAAGCAGAACTGTGGGTATTAAACAGTCAGATAACTGTGTTGCTCTGGGAATCACCATGCTGGAGCATTGATTGATGGCATGTGTCTATGTTTCCATTCACTGGGAATGTGTTCACCATCCAGTGGCAAGGGACCTCTGTAACAGAAGTATTGGAGAAATAGAGACATTTTGGAACAACTGCATTGTTGCTGCTCACTTCCAATGGAGCTCAAATACATTGCCTGGGATTTCCTGCCCTCCTGCTGATTTCTGGATGGAACTTGGGCAAGTGGAGGAGGAAAGTAGGATGGGAACACACTGTGCTGTGTCTCTGCCTGTCGGAATTCCCACTGGAAGTAACAGGTGAATTTCAGTACATCTGCTCATGTATGGACAGGCTTACTGAAATGAAATTCGAAGGATGGGAAAATGTCATCTGAACGTCCCATAATTTGACCCCGAGCAACCCTGGACACGGGAAGGCCTGTTCATCATTGGCATCATGCATTGCAACTTGGTAAAGAGGGGGATTTAAATTTAAGAATAGAGAATGTTTGTGCAATCGACTGGAAGTCCCGCCACTCCGAGATACGTTTCATGCAGTACTGCAAAAGTGAAAGATCTGGACCATTATTTGGAGACTAGAATATTAAATAGTTTAATAGAAAAATAGACAGCTTTAATACATTTACGCTAATATTCTTGGCTTAGTGATGGGAGTCTCCCCTCTTAAGCCTAGTCCAGAGACTTGCGTACTTAATCAATGTGGATAGTTCAGAGCAATACAGGAGGGATTGTGTGTCGGAGGTACCATCTTGCAGATGAAATGTTAATCTGAGGCCCTATCTGCCCTGTCAGGTGGGTGTAAAAGACCCCATGGTACTGTTAAAAGCAGGAGAGTTCTCTAAGTTTTCTGTTTGTGGGTCCTTGCTGAGTGTATATTGGCTGCCACATTTCCCTACATTACAATAATGGGTTCAAAAGTACTTCATTGGCAGTGAACACTTTGGGATACCCTGAAGTCATGAAAGGCTCTTTCTTTAATTTGATGTGCACATGGAATATATAACTCTAGGAAATCGCCATTCCTGGGTTCTATCCTGTACTTGTCATCACTGTTTTGACACATTTCATTTTGTAAGTAAGAATATGAATTTAGCTCACATAATTTGTAAAGATTCGGGGATTAAACCAAAAGAAGTACACTTTTTCAGTATTGCAGTGGGCATACAACCAAAGCTGCCTTGAATAAATGTGACGGAAATCACACCTGCTGAAATGAAACATACTAATTTTTTCATATGGAACATTATTTTTTGAACTGTTACTGTGCTTGAAAAAGACCATAACAGTGGCTGAAAACATGGCTGCATATTTGCATTCTAAAAGACAGTTGCATGAAGAAGACAATGGGAGTATTTCCTGATTCAGTTAGCCAGATGGAGTTTATCCATAGTGGTGATCAAGAGACATTGAGAGTCATTGAGCCAGCATCCAACCCCCTCATTGAGAGTGTCTGCTGGGCTTGAAGGAATCCACAAACTTCGCAGGAGAAGCTGTTTTTCAAACCGGGAGTTAGTCACATGACTAACCTGCTGACCAACCTGGAGTTAATTGAATTGTGCTCACAGAACAGTTTTTGAAAGAAACTGTAGCTGAACTTCAAGAAGAGAGCATCTCTCTCTCTCCCTCTCTCTCTCTCTCTCTCACTCACTCACACACAAAGTTCCAGGGACCCACAGAAGTAACTCAAGCCTCAAGACAGAAGACCAAAAACAAGTTTGAAAGTGTGCACTGGGCCCCAATGAGACTTAACTTCAGTCAAAGACTTTTACATCCAATCCAAAACCAGTACCTGAACTCCAGCTATTACTTCAAACCTTTCCCCTTCTTTCTCCTCATCTGTCTTTATTTGTGTGTGTTTATCGTGTATGCATGCTAGTGTTGTCGCCTATTTTTAGTAGTTTTACCTGAATTAGAGTTTTAAGGTTAATAAACTTACACCTTTCTTGTTTAAATCTGATAAAACCTGTCTGGTTGAATTCTTTGCAATTACCATTCGAGAGCAGTGAACAAGGACTCATTGAGGGGAAGCTAAAAACACGGTGTTTTACAAATTAAACTCTGTTCTGGCCAAACCAGGACAAAACTGAGATGGGAGCCCATGACCCTTGCCTCACCTGGTCATAACATAAATGTTCAGTATAAGAACAAAACGAGAATTTATATAATGCTTTTAATGTAGAAAAATACCCCATGGCACTTTACAGCTGCAAAATCAGACACACACAGGACTGAATTTTCGGGAACGATGTGGATGGGTATGGAGGCATCGGGGGCATAAAATCAGGATGGGACATGACAGACAGGAAGTCTGCGTCATGACGTGCCATCCCACTTTTGATCATGGCAGGTGGAGGTCTGATGGCGGGGGCAGGAAATTGAGATAGTTAAATGGCATTTTTTTAAAAAAATGCAGTAGATGCAAATTTATAAATGGCGTGCGGGTCTCACGGGGCTTTAGAGTCTAGCTGACATGGAGGCTGCAGATCATGTCTGGCTGGAAGGGAAGGCTATCAGAAGGGCAAACAGCAAGGGCCGCAACGGGAGGGCTGAGCTTAGTGCGTCAGGAGTGAGGGAAAGTTTGGCTGCACTGCAGGGTGCCAATTCAAGAGGACAACAGGCAAGTGACACCTGGGCATGAGATACAAATAGGGGAACCAAGAGGGGGATTTTGGAAGGGGAGGACTGCCTTTCAGGGAGAGGCCACTTATCATGGGTCTCATTCACTCAGGCTTCGGAGACCCCGCCAAAGACGAAGTGCCCCTGAGCGAGAGGGAAGGCCAGGCACCTGCAGCAGCAGGGTAATGGCCTTTGAGCCCATGTGAGGGCCCTCCGCGGCTTCTGGATGCAGCAGCAGGGCAAAGAGGAGAGAGATGGACTTTCCCCGTGCAGAAGGAGGTACTCTCCAGCCCCCGACGTGCCTTGCACCCGACTCCGTGCTGAATGGCGGGACCAGCTTTTGAAAGATAAAATTCAGCCCATATGGTGCTGAAATAGAGAAAGAGACATTAGGAGAGGTGACCAAAAGCTTGCTCAACGAGATGGGTTTAAGGAGGGCCTTAAAGGAGATGTTGGTGGAGAGGCAGAGGGGTTTAAGGAGGGAACTCCAGCGGGGGTTCTGGACAGCTGAAGACATGGCTGCCAAAGGTGGGATAAAGGGAGGGGAGGCACAAAAAGCCAGAGTCAGAGGAACAGAGAGTTTGGGGGGGAAGGGGGATTTAGTTTAGTTTAGTTTTAGTTTAGAGATACAGCACTGAAACAGGCCCTTCAGCCCACCGAGTCTGTGCCGACCATCAACCACCCATTTATACTAATCCCATATTCCTACCACATCCCCAGCTGTCCCTACATTTCCCTACCAGCTACCTATACTAGTGGTAATTTATAATGGCCAATTTGCCTACCAACCTGCAAGTCTTTTGGCAGGAAACCGGAGCACCCGGAGAAAACCCACGCAGACACAGGGAGAACTTGCAAACTCCACACAGGCAGCACCCAGAATTGAACCCGGGTCGCTGGAGCTGTGATGCTGCGGTGCTAACCACTGCGCCACTGTGCCGCTGTAGAAATGGAGGCGGTTACAGAGATAGGGTGGGGTAGGCCACAAAGATATTTAAACATGAGAGTGTTAAATTAGAGGCACTGCAGGACTGGAAGATAATGGAAGGTCATCGAGGACAGGGATGATAGTTGAGTGGGACTTGGTATAAGTTAAAATTACTGCATGCTTCTTCTTGCGGTGAGACTGGATTCATTACAAACAATATGTACTTCTTTTAGTACTGAAGTGTGTTTCTTTTTTACATCACATTCCAAGCAGAAATGTTTATATTACACCAGGGACATACCCAGTTCCTTTGTGTTTGTTGGATTCTGTAATATTCTGCACTGTGTTTTAAGTGAGGTGACTACTGCAACAATCTCATCTGCCTGTGAGCGTGTCTGTAACTGGGAATGACAGCTGCCATAACATCTTGCTGATGGATGAACTAGCAGAGTGTTAGATCACAGCGAAAAATGTACTCTATTAAATTTGAGAACTCTCTGGTGTCCAGGCAGTTTTAACAAAAAAACTGATGAGGAAGGTGTGTCAGTTGAAATCCCTTGGGCAGCGTTAAAGGACACTGCATTTTTTTGTGCACATTTGGATTTGGAAGCATGAACTAAGTGATTGGATTTATCAGCTCACAGCTCAATGAAATGACTGACCAAAATTCTGTACGATATCCCTTCAGTTAATGTTTCTCATCCAGTCAGCCTGAATGTGATGCCTCAATACTGGAGCATTCTTGCAGGAAAATGGGACATCTTTCAAAGAAATAGGTTGTGTTGGAAAACCCTTCTGTGAGTAATGGGTACATTGCTTAGTTTAGTTCTGTACATTCTGAACATCTTTTGTCTGACTGCCATAAAGGCTGGGCCTTGCAATAGCTTTCATCTCTGGCTTTAATTAGCTTCCCATCCAAAAATAAAAGAAAATAGCAGCTTGTGGCCTTTGCACAACATAGAATATTATTGTCACTCTGGAGGTTTCAATACAATTGGCTCAAAAGTAGTCAGTTGCCAGTTCTTCCCTTTAAAAACCGTGCATATGATAGCAATACACTTATCGACCTTTGGCATCCAGCTCCACCGCCTACTGATATACTTAAGTGTTCATTCCTGATATTAATATTTTCTTTTACACATGAATGAATATAAACCAAGGGTACAAAAAAATAGGTTACATTAAAAACATGATGCTTTGTATCCCACAGTAATATAACAGCATTGTAAACTTGACTATAATTAAAGAATATCTCTGTTAGTTATCAGTGACTGTAGGGTGTAATAACGAAGTATAATGTAATGCTTGCACACATAAACGCGGCCTTTCCTTGTATTCATGCTTAATGACAGAAGATAAACTTCCAAGGCTAAGCCTACTGTGAATGAACCTGGTCCGTCAGCATTAATAAGCAAGCCACCACTTCCTCACTTTATTCTGAACTGTTTTCCCTTCCAGCATGTGTTTTAGTTATTGATAATGTGTGTAAGTTTACAGAGTAATCCCACCAGCTTTTTTTACAGCCTATTTGGACTTGTGAAAGTCTGTGTATACGATCTGTTGTTGAATTTTGTGTAACAGTCCTGGCACAAAAGTACTTCTGGTAGAAGTGAATCATGAAATTGGAAACGAAAACATTTATAAAGCTCCCTTTCCTCCGCGGTTTAATTTTGCACCAAATGAAAACTGGTTCCAGTTGACAACTTGCAGTATTACTATGTGGAATTCTGTCATGTTGAAATATTGGAAATAAATTTGATATTTATAGGCAATTTATTTCAAAAACATTTTTCAGTCTTATTCTACAGTTTGAAATAGAAGTTTTTTTTAAAAATGAGTGACTTATAATAATTCAAGTCGAAGAGGAAAGAAAATAGGCTTTAGCGTATGTAGCACTTTATCATGTCCTCAGGATTTCCTAAAACAGATCACAACCAATAAATTACTTTTATCTTCAGACATTTATGTGGGACTAAATATTTAATTCATTCAATGATTCACTGTACTTTAGATTTACCATTTGATAATGCTACTGCATAAATGGACAGGATTTTCCCCGCAGGCTTCAGGACCCTGGCGTTAGGGTCAAATGGGGGTCAAGACCCTGCACTGTGTGACAAACCGTAACCCAGTAGTGCTTTTTCCCAAATTGGCCAATTACTGGCCAGAGGGCAGCTTGCCAACCAATCAAGTATGGTGGGTGGGCCTTTGAAGCTCGAGGGCCAATAGGAGGCCCTCTAGTGTGGAAGAAGCAGAAGCTTGCCTTTCCAGGTAAGAGAGAGTGAGTGTGCCTTAAGATGGAGGTGACCTCTCTCCAACTGTTTTTAAACTTCTAAATTAAAACAATTCCCTCAGCAGCCGGACCACCATCATGGAGGGGGAGCCCTCCACAGGGGCGGCCTGTGGCTGCAGCCTGAGGCCAGGCAGGCGGGGAGGGGCTCGGGCTCAAAGCCTGCCTGGAGTGCTGGCCCATTCTAGTCTGCTGCTGGGAGGCTGCCTCCAGGCAACTGGCCTGTTCCTCCAAGCTGCGTGGGGCCTGGAGGTCGACTGGAAAATTCCAGTTGGCTGTTGTCAATAGGCCTTACTTGGTCTTCAACTATCACTAAGTGGCTACTTGCCCCTTATGGGCGGGTAGCCATGCCTCCCTCCATCCTGCCTCCGCGAAAATGACCTGGAGGCGGGATGGAGCTCGTAAACTGGCATGCTGGCCTGTGATGTGAAATTCTGCGTCTGCCCGCCCCTGTGCTCACTATGGGAGCAAGAAACCCGACATGGGGGCACCTAGCGTTGCAGCATTTTCCCTATTATTTCTTTTTTTTCCCATCAATTTTCTCCGTTATCCATCTCATCACTACTTCTTAAGATTATTACATAGTATTTACAGCACAGAAATGGGTCATTCTGCCCAACATGTCCATGCTGGCGTTTATCCTCCTTCCACACCTTTCTCCCTCATGTATTTATCTAGCTTGTCCTTAAATGCACCTATGCTATTTGCCTCAACTACTCCTTGTGTCACAGAGTCATAACAGCATTGAGGGAGGCCCTTTGGCCCATCAAGTCCGTGCTGGCTCTGTGTAGAGCAATCCGTTCAGTTCCAGTCCTTGGCTCTATGCCTGTAGCCCTGAAGGTTTATTTCCCTCAAGTGCCCATCCAATTTCTCTTTGCAATCATTCATCATCTCCGCTTCCATCACCCTTGTCGGCAGCGAATTCCAGGTCATTACCACTCGCTGCATTAAAGAAAACTTCTTCCCCACATCCCTCCCGCACCTCCTGCCCAAAACTTTAAATCTGTGTCCCGTAGTCCTTGTACCATTAGCTATTGGAAACAGCTATTTTTTGTCTATCCTATCTAAACCTGTCATAATCACATACACCTCCATCAAGTCTTCCTTCAATCTTCTTTCCTCCAGGGAGAACAACCCCAGCTTTTCCAACCTAACCTTGTAGCTAAAATCCCTCATCCCTGGAACCATTCTGGTAAATCTCTTCTGCACTCTCTCAAGGGCCCTCATATCCTTCCTAAAGTGTGGTGACCAGAACTGGACTCAATAATCTAGTTATGGCCTAACAAAAGCTTTACAAGGTTCAGCATAACTTCCCTACTTTTGCACTCAGCTCTATTTAGGAAGCCCAAGATCCCATATGCTTTGCTAACTACTCTCTCAATATGTCCTGCCACCTTCAAATATCGATGCACATGAACGCCCAGGCCCCTCTGTGTTCCTGCACACTCTTTAGGACTGTGCCATTTAGTCTATATTGCCTCGCCCTTTTGCCAAAATACATCTCCTCACAGTTGTCTGTACTAAATTCCGTATCTGCAACTTTTCTGCCCATTCTGCTAGCCTATCTATGTCCTGTTGTAGGCAGTTCATATCATCCTCACTGTTTGCCAGTCCTCCCAGTTTGATATCATTAGCAAATTTTGAAATTCTACTCTGTATTCAAAGATCCAAGTCATTTATATAAAGTAAAAAAAAAGCAGTGGTCCTAGCACTGACCCTCGGAGAACCCCACTGTCTGCCATCCTCCAGTCTGAAAAACAACCATTTACCATGACTCACTGTTTTCTGTCCTGAAGCAACATTTTTAAAATCCAAGCTGACACTGTCCCTCCTATTCCATGTACCTCAATTTTGTTAACCAGCCTTTTATGTGGTAGCAAGTTCTGCATACTAACCATTCTCTGATAAAGATGTTTCTCCTGAATTCCATATTGGATTTATAAGTTACTATTTATTTATGGCTCCTAGTTATGGTATCACCGACAAGTGGAAAGATCTTTTCTGTGTCTATCCTAGTAAAACCTTTAATAATCTTGAAGACCTCTATCAGGTCACCCCTCAGTCTTCTCTTTTCTAGAGAAAAGAGCCCCAGCCTGTTCAGTATTTCCTAATAGGTATAACCTCTTAGTTCTGGTATCATTCTTGCAAATCTTTTTTGCACCTTCTCCAGTGCCTCTATATCAGTGTTGTCCAACAAATGGCTTGCGGGCCAGAATCTGGCCCGCCAAAGGTGTCCATCAAGTTTGCGAGTGTAAACTGTACCCCGGCCATTCCTCATCCCTGCCAGGGGTCAGTGACTGGAGATGAGAAATATCCCTTTGTCTTCCTCTTGCAGACAGATCTTTTTAAAAACATCACACTGTCAGTTTCACAGCTGACAGCTGCTGAAGCAGGAATGGGCTTCCCAACTTCGGATGGATTCGGGGTTTGCTTGGCAGTTAACTGTCAGTCACCGTTCCTTGTTTAATTTTTTTTCCAAGCTCAATATACATATTTTCAAGAATTTGTAACTACACCATTAACAACTTGCATTTATATAGCGTCTTTAATGTAGTAAAAATATCGTACGGCAGCGTTAGTAGACAAAATTTGACACCAAGCCACATAGAGAGATATCAGGGCAGGTGGTCCAAGAGCTAAGTTTTAAAGAGCACCTTAACCAAGTGTCAGCTGTGACTCAATGGGTAGCACTCTCAACTCTGAGTCACAAGGTTTTGGGTTCAAGTCTTATCCCAGGGCTTGAGCAACAAAATCAAGGCTGGCACTCCAGTGCAGTGCTGAGATGTTAGACTGAGGCCTCATCTTCCTGCTTGGGTGGATGGAAAAGATTCCATGGTGCTATTACAAGGACGAGCAAGGGAGTTACTCCTGGTGTCCTGGCCAGTATTTATCCCTCAATCAACATCACTAAAGAACAGATCATGTGGTGATTGTCACGTTGCTGTATGTGGGAGCTTGCTGTGCGTAAATTGGCTGCTGTGTTTCCCACATTGCAACAGTAACTACATGTCAAAAGGACTTCACTGTCTGTTATGTGCTTTGAGATGTCTGGTAGTTGTGAAAAATGCTACATAACTCCAAGTCTTTCTTTTATTTAAAGTTCTGAGTATTTTGTTGGACATTGCAATGGTTTTGTTGGCAATGTTTTATCTTTTTCATTTTGGTGGCAGTCTTGTTTTGCCATTGACCAGCAGCTGCTCCTTGTTTCTGACCACCTCCCAAACGAGGACCTTGACTTCATTGGAGGTTCATTTAGCTGGATCCACTGTAATGCCTTTAACAAATTTAGCAGCGGGATCAATGCCTGTGCAGATTGGGAGCTGGCTGTCCCACTGTTGAACTGGTATGCTTCGCACCTATTTTGCCCCCGATAAATAGGCATAACGCTAACCAATTTCTAACATTTTCTCGTCCAGTATGTGCAACAATTAAATTACCAAGGGAATCCTTTTACTCAAAATGTATTACATTGTAATACAGCCTCTGCTGAGTTGCTCGGGTGCAGACATCAGACTCAGCCACCCGTGGAGTGTAGTTAAAACTCTGCAACACTGCAGCTTTACACGTCATTTTCATCAATAAGTTCCATAAAAAGGCGTCCCTCTTTTGCAAACTGCATATTCTTGAAAAGTCTGGGGGAGTTTGTACTTGATATTCTGATTAGGTAGTTTAGCAGTAATCTAGGAGAAAGGCATTTAGTTAAAGTAGAAAGGAAAATATGTAGCTCATAATAGGTAATTACAACTTAAAGGAAAAAAGTCAAGCTGTAAGCAATGTAGTGTTAAATACAGGGAACTCTGCTGTAACACCTTGCAGATTGGGTGTTAATTTACACACTAAACAGCTGTCATCTTAACGGTGAATTACCGTCAAATGGTGAGAGATCTTTTTGTTGGTCACATTATATGTTCTTTTATTTTAAATGTTGTAGGAGAGTGGCCACAGAAGGTTTATCTCCACACAGTGCAGCCAAGTGACAGGTTGTTCTCGGTGGGTGTAACTGTGGTAGGGCACTAAACTCAGAACTCTGTCCCACAGTTTGGTCTTCAAAGTTAAAAAAAAAAGTGAGGGTGCCCCAGTTGTTTAACAACAACAACGCTCCATGCAGTTGGGCCGTGCCGTACCACCTATCCTTCGTGGAGCAGTTTCTGCGGGAAAACACCTTTGACCACTGGTCCATCAGGCAGTGGTCTGCACGGAATGTCCTCAAGGCCCTACGGGAAAAGCAGACGGTGGATCCTGTCGGATGGTTCCCCGAGCAGACCGTCAAAGTCACAACTTGCATCTATATAGCACCTTTAACATAAAATGCCCCAAGGTGCTTCACAGAAGCATTACATAAGGAGGGATTAGGTCAGATGACCAAAGGTTTGGTTAAAGATGTAGATAAAGAGTGTCTTAAAGGAGGAAAGCAAGGTGGAGAGGTGTAGGGAGGGAATTCCAGAACTTAAGGCCTAGGCAGCTGACGGCACAGCCACCAATGGGGGAGCAATTAAAATCGGGGATGCTCAAGGAGCCAGAATCAGAGGAGTGCAGAGATCTTGGAGGGTTGTGGGGCTGGAAGAGATTTTTTTTATTCAGTTATGGGGATGTTGGCATCGCTGGCCAGGCCAACATTTATTGCCCATCCCTAATTGCCTTTGAGAAGGTGGTGGTGAGCTGCCTTCTTGAACCGCTGCAGTCCAGGTGAGGTAGGTACACCCACAGTGCTGTTAGGAAGGGAGTTCCAGGATTTTGACCCAGTGACAGTGAAGGAACGGCAATATAGTTCCAAGTCCGGATGGTGTGTGGCTTGGAGGGGAACTTGCAGGTGGTGGTGTTCCCATGCATCTGAGCTGGGGAGGGGTGAGGCTGTCGAGGGATTTGAAAACAAAGATGAGAATTTTAAAGTCAAGATATTGCTTGAGTGGGAGCTGGGCGATGTTATGGAGGTGGAAATAGGCAGTCTTAGCGATAGCACCAATATGAGGTTAGAAGCTCATCACATTTAAAGTCCAAGGTGGTGGACAGGTATTGTGACATCAGACCACATGCTGAGCCAATCACATGTTTCTATGTGCTGCAAAGTGCCATGACATGACTAAAGGTTGCATGCACTGAATCCACATCAGTGCTTCATATCCCATAGACCAGCAGCAGTTGGGAAGATGCAAAAGATGCAACAGCTCGATGTAAAATTCATAAATATTGACAAAATTGTTATTAATATGACACTGATTATCAGTCTTCATACAGTCAGAAATAAATAGGTCCATAGTAGACAAAGACAAAGAGGTAGTGCTACACTCATACAAGGCATTGATTAGGACACGGTTAGAATATTCTATCCTAGTTTAGGAAAGGTGGCAGTCAGACATGATCATAATGAATGGTGGAGGAGGCTCGAATGGCTGAATGGCCCACTCCTGCTCCTAGTTTCTATGTTTCTATGCTACAGATAGGGTAGAGGAGACATTTATGAAGGTTATACTGGAGATTAGAGGCTTCAGTTATAAGGGTTTGTGATATGATAAATAGGGACAAACGATTTCCACTGATTGGTAAGTTGATAACTCGAGGACATCACTTTAAGAAAATCATCAGAAGAACAAAGGAAGAGATAAGAAAAGTTATTTTTCCCCTTTTGAGTTGTTAGGATATGGAATGCGCGACCAAAAACAGTGATGGAAGTAGAATTGTTCACAGCTTTTAACATTGAAAGACAATAAGTATTTCAAAAAAGAAATGGGGAAAAGAGCAGAGGAATGGCACAACATAAAGGCTTTTGTTCAGAAATCCTCCCAGATGCTTAATAGACTAAATCACCGCCTTCTGTGCTGTAAAATTCTATGACTCTGTAAAAATGACTTTGGAGAATGCTTGACAACTACAACTTGCACTAGTGTAGTGCCTTTAATGTAGAAAAAGACTCTTCACAAAAAGAAGGAAAAAAACATACGCTCAACCAAAGAATGAAACATCAAGAGGGGTGACCAAAAACCTGGTCAAAGAGGTATATTTTACTGAGGGTCTTAAAGGATGAGAGGGAGCTGGAGGGGTTTAGGGAGAGAATTCCAGTGTGTGGTACCCTGATCACTGAAGATATCGTTGCTAGTGTGAGGGTATAGGGTTTCGGGGTGGGGTAGGGAGTGTCATGCACAAGAAGCCAGATTCACAAGAGCAGAGTTTTTTTTTGTTGGGGGGGTGGGGTGGCGGGTACTTGAAAGTAGGGATTGTAGGGAGGGTTGCAGAGCCCTGAAGGGTTTTAAACAGAAGGATGAGAATTTTAAATTTGAGCTATTGGGAGATCAGGAGCCAATGTAGATCAGCAATATCAAAGGTGATGGGTGAGCGGGACTTTGTTTGGGTTAAGATATGTGCAGCAGACAATTGGATGAGCTGGAGGTTATGGAGGGTGGATGCTTGGAAGGAAAGCATTGGAATAATTGGGTCTGCAGGTGGCATAGACATGTAGAGGACTAATGGCAGGTGAAGCAGGGGAGGGATACAGGCAGACAATATTATAAAGGTGAAAGTAGGTAGTCTTTGTGATGGCTCCAGTATGGGTGGGGAGTTCAGCTTGAGGTTAAACAGTTTGGTGCAAGGATATGGAATTGATGGCATAGCTATTGACTTTGTCAGATGGGGGAAGGTAATTGTTTTGGTCTTCCTAACGTTTAGCTGAAGGAAGATATTGCTCATTCAGCACAACTCTCACGGTTACAGTGGGGGTTGAATTTAACAGGAAATCATTTCTGCTAAGGTATCTGTTTAAAAGCTGTTTCCAGTGGAGTTCCGCAGGGCTCAGTACTGGGACCCCTGCTTTTTGTGGTATATATTAACGATTTGGACATAAATGTAGGGGGCATGATCAAGAAGTTTGCAGACGACCCAAAGATTGGCCGTGTGATAGACAGTGAGGAGGGTACCTGTCGGCTGCAGGAAGCTATTGATGGTCTGGTCAAATGGGCAGAAAAGTGGCAAATGAAATTCAACCTGGAGAAGTGTGAGATGATGCATTTGGGGAGGTCAAACAAGGAAAAGGAATACACGATTAATAGTAAAATACTGAGAAGTGTAGAGGAAGTGAGGGACCTTGGAGTGAATGGTCACAGATCCCTGAAGGTAGCAGGACAGGTAGATAAGGTGGTTAAGAAGGCATATGGAATCCTTTCCTTCATTAGCCGAGGTATACAATATAAGAGCAGGGAGGTTATGCAGGAACTGTATAAATCATTGGTTAGGCCACAACTTGAGTACTGTATGCAGTTCTGGTCACCTCATTACAGAAAGGGTGTAATTGCCCTAGAGAGGGTACAGAGGCGATTTATGAGGATGTTGCCAGGACTGGAAAAGTGCAGCTATGAGGAAAGATTGGGTAGGCTGGGGTTGTTCTCCTTGGAACAGAGAAGGCTGAGGGGAGATCTGATTGAAATGTACAAAATTTTGAGGGGCCTGGATAGAGTGGAGGTGAAGGGCCTATTTAACTCAGCAGAGAGGTCAGTGATGAGGGGGCATAGATTTAAAGTGATTGGTAGAAAAATTAGAGGGGAGTTGAGGAAAAATGTTTTCACCCAGAGGGTGGTGGGGGTCTGGAACTCACTGCCTTAAAGGGTAGTTGAGGTAGAGACCCTCAACTTATTCAAAAGGACTCTGGATATGCACCTCAAGTGCCGTAATCTGCAGGGCTACGGACCAAATGCTAGCAGGTAGGATTAGAATAGTTGGATCGTTTTTCGTCTGGCACAGACACGATGGGCTGTGGCCTCTTTCTGTGCCTTAAACTTTCTATGATTCTATTTTCTATTCTATCTGCATTTAATGGGTATTATTGTAAATCAGAACTAACCAAAGAGTGAGTTGATTCAGACATTTGGCTTGCCAACAATTCTCCTCTTTCAGCTGCTGTATCCTCCCACATCATTTACTGCTGCCTTTGGTACAGCTTATTGCATTCATCCCCTAACCGTTGTGTCACTTTTTAATGTGTGTGAGTGGATCGAGACAGTTGTGGAGCTCAAAAGCCAGTAGTATCACCATGGAGACTTGTCTAATTGACTCAGGCCCATTCATACTTAAATGTTGCACCTGGATTATGGTATAGAGATTTAGCAAGTCAACACTTGGCACGATGGCCTTGATTTTCCCTCTTGGCAAGCAGTCCTGGACTGCTGCCAGCATTAAATCCACCTACCCATCTGTTGGTACCTTTGGCAGTGAAGGAGCATTGTAAATGAAAATATGCAAATTATTTCCTGCCCAGGTGAGAGATGTGGCAGAAATCTCATCTGAGGGATTAAGTGGGGGTTGAATTGGGACTGAAATAAAGAAAAATAGTTGAAATTGCCTCTTTCCAACACCCGCGCCAGGTGTTACTTCAAGACGCTTGGAGTATGAAAGGCAGCAATCTGCCCATAAATCCAAGTCCTGCTAGACCTTCATTTACAAATCAATGCTGTAGAAAAATGCCAACTCCTATAACGCTGGCTGAACTGAGGGGCTGGATTCATGGGAAACCCCTTGAACTGTATCGGGAAAATTTTGTGTGCTGTAAATGTAAAAATGTAAATGGCATGACAATGAAATGGAAGGGTTGTGAGGCAACTCATGATTGTATAGAAGGAAACTGATCACCTTTGCACTGTTTGTATTTTTTGACTTGATGCTGTTTTAAACTGTTTGGGAATGTAATTTTTACAGATTTTTATGAATAAAGTATATCTTGGAAATAAAAAAAAAATAACTACTGGCATTAAGTGAGAAGATGTAAAATCATAAATCTATTAATGTAAGGAACCAGAGGATAATTCACTATATTGAAGGCACATGCTGGCAGCCCACACTGTTCTCTTGAAAAGACTTATGTGGTACAACATGACCCAATGAAAGTGCTTTTTGGAAAAACAATTCCTTTGACTTCAAAGATCCTATGGTCGAAGAAGAGCAGGTGAGTTCTCCCTGGTATCCTGGCCAATATTTACCCTTCTACGAACATCACTAGGACAGACAATCGAGTCATTATCTCATTGCTGTTTGTGGAATCTTGACATTGACTGCCATGTTTCTTACCACGCTTCAAAAAGTACTTCATTGGCTGTTAAATGCTTAGGGACAGCCTGAGGATGTGAAAGGCGCTATATAAATGCAAGTCTTCGTTTATTCTTTATGTTGAATTTTTTTTTTTGCAGTTACTTATTTTATAAAGCCATTGTGTAGTTCCTTCCAGAGATGTTAATTGATACTTAGACATATTGGAATAGTCATAGACATCAGAATAGTCGGTATGTTGTGCTGCTGCTGGGAACAGTATGCTGATAGGTGAAGCAGGGAACAGGCTAGTTGAGTGAGAATCCCTTGCATTTGGCCAGTTCAGGGTTTTACGGCTGCTGTGTTGGACTTTGTAAAGGCAAGGCATTGTTTTGGAGCAGTTGTTTCACTCTGACTTTTTGGCATGGGCGGGTGGTTAGGTGGTCTGGCTGTGGGCATTCAAGAATGGGCTGCTGATTGTCTAATGTTCTCAAGGTCCAGGCACAGTCCACACCTCAGCCTCTCTGACCAGTATATGACCCACAGGTGTTTCATCCATGTGTTTGTTGTACTTTGACATAGTGGCAGGATGCATCATCATGCAACTAGTAGTAAGAGCTGTGCTAGCCACTGCATGTGTTTCATTTGTTGTTGAAATGTGGGCAATGTTGCCAAGGCCACATTTATTACTCGGACTAAGTTGTTCTTAGAAGTGGTGGTGGACTTTCTTGATCTGTTGCAGCAATTGTGGTGATGATGCTCCCACATTGGTGTGAAACTGGATGTACAATTTCACATGCTGCGATAAGGAACCAGTTTTAGCAGTGGAAATTCGGGGAGCTGGCCCACAATCTGAACTACAGAGGCGTAAATGTGAAAGTGCCTATGGTTGACTCAATGGTTAATTATAAGGTGTTTTTATGTTTAAAAACTGCACTGTTCATAAGGAGTCAATCATTCAGGACTGAGATGAGGAGACATTACTACACTCAAAGGGTTGTGAATCTTTGGGATTCTCTATCCCAGAGGGTTGTGGATGCTCCATCATTGAACACATTTAAGGCTGGGATAGAAAGATTTTTGGTCTCACAGGGAGTCAAGGGATATGGGGAGTTGGCACGAAAGTGGAATTGAAGCCCAAGATCAGCCATGATCGTATAGAAAGCCAGATCAGGCTCGATGGGCCATATAGTCCACTACTGCTCCTATTTCTTGTGTTCTCGTGTGTGTGTGTGTGTGTGTGTGTGCCTTTAGAAATATAAATTGCCCCACTTATCTTCGTCTACAGATCCACTTTTTCATGGGCTTGTCAGCTGCCACAGAATCAAGCACCACTGATTCTGCCTGTGCTTAGTGGAGAAAGACGCAGAGAATGTAAATGGGGAGAGCTGCATGCACAAACTGGTACAGCTGTTTCCAAAAAAAACAGCATTGCAATGTAAAAGCACCTTGAGAGTGGCTCTGACAAAAGCTTCCCAGTGCCAGATGTTGTGGGCCAAGGGGAGAGCAAGAAAATGAAGGAGGAAAAAAATTACTTGAACTTGCTTTGGTGACTCACTGAACTGCAGCACTTTCAGGCCTGTAATGTCCCAGAGTTGGTTCATGACATTGGCTTGGTTTGTTGATCTCAGATGGGCCAACAGTAGTCTATGTCAAAGGTCATAAGAGCATACGAAATAGGAGCCAGAGTGGGTCATACCAGTCCTCAAGCCTGCTCCACCATTCAATAAAATCAAGGCTGATCTGATCTTGGTCTCAAATGCACTTACCTGTCTGCTCCCCAAAACCCTTGTCTCCCCTATAGTTCAAAGGTCTGTCTATCTCAGTCTTGAATATTAGCTTCTGAGGACCACCCCTTCCCATGTTATAAAACTTTCCCTGTAACGCAAGTGCTTTCTCTGTATAAAAATTTGTTATGCAATTAAATATGTATTATTTTTGTTTTTAGGTACTTAATGTGAAACTTCTTGTTGCTGAATAACTCTGTGAAGACATGGAGGTGTCTTTGATGAGCACAGACGAATGTCATGGTCTAGCTTGGTATTTTGTTTTCATTGATGTCATTGCTGAAAATCCAGCTTCACATCAGTAGGTCGTAATAAAGGGGACCAACAGTGTCAGTGCTGCTGTATTCATCGGAGAATTCACATCCGCAGCCCTCTCGGCGTCCAGTACCCAGAGCCATTGCTTTCTCTATTGAAAATTCCATCCCCTTGTGCGGCAATAATTCAAACAGAATGGTCAGCTTGTGCCATTCGGAATAATGCCGGGGGTGGGGGGGGGAAGGAGCGTTCTCTCTGAACGTTAATAAATCAAACATCAAGCAGTCATAAAATAACATTTTATTATTGGATCTAAACAGTGAAAAATGTATTAAAACTATTGTTGGCAATTTAGTTTAATGCTGAACTTTGTAAATGAATTGCTGGCTCATGAGAGAGGGATGAGAGGTCAGGTGAGTCACATGACTGGTACTGTGATGGCTGACAATCTAGGGTCCAGATTGATGGTGTTGGGTGAAGCTGCGGGGCTTCTCATGGACTCCTGGTTGAGAATTCCTGGTCTATGTTACAATTGACCCTGCGACCTTTCAGCTAGGGGGCCGAAAAGAATGAACTTGTTTCTATATAAATGCCGTTCACATCCTTAGGTTGTCCCAAGGAGTTCCTGCTACTTCCCAGAAACTTATTTTCGACAAGGTGGCTTTCTGAAGGACTTTATCAAGTAAGGTGGCATCTGTTAGACCTAGTTTGTGTGCATTGTGTTTTGCGTCTGAAAAACAATGCATAAGATTCCACCTGACTTTGTCAGTGTCACTTTCATGCTCTTCCTCTGTTCTTCACTTCTCTTCAGCCTGCTTCCCAGACATGATGATATGGCCTGCTTCCATTGCAGCAAGCCTTGTGTTGGAATGTGGACAAATTATATACATAGCACAATTTATGAACAGACAACTTTGGACTCTGCATCATCCTAAACAAGCTCTTTTTCATTTGGAGGCTGCTACGAGAGACATGTGCTCGTAAAACTTTAAGGAATGTAGATAAAAGTTCACAAAGTAATTTTACATGCCCTGCAAAATGCCTTTGGCACCTGTATTACAGTAAAGTGAACGTGGCTGATATTTTTAAACAGTGAATGTACAATGTTCGATTTAAGAAAGAAACATAAGTCAGTGCACTCAGCGGTCTTGCTGTGAAAATGTAAAGGCATTTTTCTTTCTGTTGGACTAGATCGACCTTTGCCTTTGTTTAGAATCATAGAATAGTACAGCACCGAAGGAGGCCATTAAGCCCATCGAGTCTGTACTGGCTCTTTCAGAAAGCAATCCAATTAGTCCCACTCCCTGTAATTTTTGCCTCCTTCAAGTACCTATCGAATTCCCTTTTGAAGGCTATTATTCAATCTGTTTCCATCACCCTATCAGGCAGTGTATTCTAAATCCTGACCACTTGTTGCATAAAAAGGGTATTCCTGATGTTACCTCTGGTTCTTTTTCCTTAAATCTGTGCCCCCTGATTATCAATCCTTCAGCCATTGGAAACCTTTTTCTCTTTATTTATCTGAACAGTTCATGATTTCAAACACAACTTCATGGATCTTTGCCATGAACCACCTTCAAACTTGTAAACTTTTGAAGCCAGCTCCTGCAGTTGGCCTGAACTTGAGATTTGTTCTATTTTGTCTTCCCTCTTTCTCTGATGATGCTGACTTACGCTGGCGTATCATTCTGTGGCAGTGCTCTTGAGAGCTTCAATAATGGGTGTCAATAGACCATGTGAATTTCAGCAACTGAACCTGACCCCCATCCTCTGAGTCCACGCACAAGCACTTTCCAAAGAGAAGCTAGTAGATCGCGATCTGCAGCGGTACACTGAGACCAGCTGTAATATCCCCAAATATCATTCCAGCTACTGAGTACACATAGAGGATTGTTCATGGGTCCTTCCTTGTTTACATGGCTCCAAAACACATTGGATGGTGTATTTACTGACTGAGGTATTGAAGGAGCCTGAAGTTTAATTTTGGGCCAGGCATTCTGATTTTCGAAGAGTTAGGCACAAAGCCTTTCGAGCAAAGGCCTGACTGAAAATATTTAATCATTTTTGATCCCACCCCACTGCAACCCGACCACTGTGCCACCCTCCTTCAAATGTGAAGTTCATGCTTCATGAAATGTGCCTTTTTCCTTTGTGGACTTTTGAATGCCATTTTGCTTCAGTTATCCCCAAAAGAAATTCATTCTGAGCTGTAGACAAGCTCAAATAGATCAAGCCCAGGTGCTAAGCTGTAGATTTAGAAGATGATGACAATTTACACCTAGCTAGTGTTAGTTTGGCTCAGTTGGTAACACTCCCTCTTGCCTCTGAGTCAAATGATTGTAGGTTCAAGTCTATGCCAGAGACTTGAGCACAGCAATCTAGACTATCACTCCAGTGGAGTACTCCGGGAGAGCTACACTTTTGAAAATGCTGACATTCGGTTGAGACACTAAACTGATGACACGTCTGCCCTCTCAGCTGGATGCAAAAGATCCCATGGCACTATTTTGAAGAAGGCAGGGGAGTTATCCCCAATGTCTGGCTAATATTTATCCCTCAATATAAGTGGTTTAAAAAAAAAAATCTGGCCATATGCTATTTGTGGCAGCTTGCTGTGTGCAAATTTGCTGCCATGTTTCCAACACTTGACTATTGTGCTGTTCACCTAGCTCGCCTTCCATCATCCATGCTCTGGGCACTCCATCATTTAGACTTCACGTTCTGGGTTTTATCTCCATAAATCTCTTCACCTCTCTCTCTTTCCCCTTTAAAACGCTCCTTAAAACCCACCTCTTTGGACAAGCTTTTAGGCACCATTCTGAATATCTCCTTCGATCAAAGTCTATTTTTGCCTGTTTCCTCCTCTTCGAAGCACTTTGAGATTTTTTTCTACAGTAAAGGTGCAATATAAATGGATATTGTTGTTGCTTGGCAAAGAAATCTGAGAGAATAATGACAAATCACGATCAGTAAAACGAATGGGTTAACTCATTGCTAGCAGTAAATTAACTTGCAAAGATATGCCATGACTATAAATATAGTTATTTCCCTTGCTTATCCTGCCCAAAGTATTTACTGGCTACAGGCCATTCGATTGTACCATAATGTTTTTATGGTCTTAAGCGTGTCAAGTTACGTGGTTTGAAAGAAAGTAAAGCCTCATTCTATAAACATTTTAGGGCCAACAGTCCATGGAGCCAAGATTCTCGGTGCAAGTGCTGGGATGTGTCCACTAGTGGCCTCCAATCCTAGCCCTGCTGGAGTATTCCGAGTTAGAAGGTGAGGTCACTTTATTTAAATATTGTCGGTGAGAGCCCACACCACTATGGACACATCTTAAATGAGGAGCTAGCTTGGATACAGTCGAGGTACATTCCCACAAGGGGGAAAGGTAGGGCAAACAGATCCAGAACTCCCTGGATGATGAAAGAGATAAAAGAGTAAGATGAAGCAGAAAAAGGGTGCATATGACAGATGTCAGGTGAATATACAATTGAAAACCAGGCTGAATATAGAAGGTTCACAGGGGAATTGAAAAACTACAAATAAGAGAAGCAAAGAGAGCGTATGAGAAGAGACTCGTGATGAACATAAAAGGGAATCTAAAAGCCTTCTATAGGCATATAAATAGTAAAACATTGATAAAAGGAGGAGTGGAGCTCTTTAGAGACCTAAAAGGGAATTTATGCATGGAGGTAGAAGGCATGGCTGAGGTACTAAATGAGAGCTATTAGATAAGCCACCAGGACCAGATGAGATGCATCTAAGGATACTTCGGAAAGTAAGGGTGGAAATTGTGAAAGAGCATAAGTCATATGGCTGTGTGGCATATCTTAAAGCAAAGCTATATCATGGTTTATTTTTTCCAATGGTCTATGAAAGCAGGTGAAATATTCTCAAAGACAAAACCTGTTTAATCCATAAGCACCTTTAGATTAAAAATAGTTATTACGCTCTTCATTCATCACATTCTAAGATATTTGCAATGGAGTGGAAGTTGGGTGGGCTCTGTATTGGGTGAATTTGTTTCACCAGTTTAACACCCAGATGGTTAAGATGAACTTTTACTCCATTAATTCACAATGCATTCCACTCTTAATCATTTCAAGTTAGAAGCTAGATTAATACACGAGGGAGGGAGGAAGGAACAGAAGGATATGTTGATAGAATGAGCTGAAGAGAGTGAGAGGAGGCTCGCATGCAGCATAAACATCAACATAGACCTGTTGGGTTGAACGGCCTATTTCTGTGCTGTAAATTCTTGGTAATTTTTTTTTTGAATTATGCAGTAATTTGAATGGAACAATATAAATATTATAGGAGAGTAGGAATTCTGTTCTAAAAATATTGAATTGTCAGATAATTCAAGTTAAGTGACTGAATTGTGATCAGGTTGATATAGGGAACTTTAAGGGATTCTCTCTTCACTTGCTTAGAGGTGCTGAGGCTACTTGTAACATCATGCCTGCCATCTGATGATCAGCTAACCAGGAATTAACCCCAAGACCTGAGAACTTCTTGGTTTCTATTATATATTCACTACCTACACCAAGTGAACCATCAAAGTTGCTTTGGCATTAAGTTTCTCAATGAAGTTTCCTCATTGGCAAAACAAATGTCAACAACTGGAACCTTGAACAAATGCATTATCCCATCCCTTAATAAAAACAGAAAATATTGGAAATACTCAGCAGGTCAGGTAGCATCTGTGGAGAAAGAAACAGAAAATGGCTGGGATTTTATCCAGGTGACAGGGATCTCAACCTCTGGCAAAAGCGCTGGTGAGAGCCCCGTGTTGCTCCTTCTGTGGGAGGCCCGGTGAATTAAGTGCCAATTAGGCACTTAACTGGACAGCAGCGGGCCTTCCAGGGGACCAAGGACTCTGGCGACGGAAGTCCTGTCCTCTGAGAGCTGCCAGTTCCACTGTGGAGGGGGTGGCTACTGCTGGTGGAGTGCCCACCCGAGGCCTAGGAGCGGCATTGGACCCAGGCCATAGGTAGGTCGGGGCGTTAGGGGTTTCGCGGGGTGGAGTTCGTGGGGGAGGTGGGTGTAAAGGGGTTGGGAGCAAGGGCATGGCATGGCTATCAGATGTTCCCCCTTCCCAGAGCCCGGTCCCTCGTTCAGGCACCAAGTGTCTTTCAACGAGGGCCACACCACCCCCTCCCAGCCCTCTGCTGACTTAATTTCGGAGGAGGTGGCAAGGTGGCTGGGAAACCACCACCCCCCCCCCCACCAACAAACACCAACGTCTCCTGATTACATGCTCTCCCTGCCTCCAAACGCGCCACAGGGGAGAATATAAAATACCCCCCCTGTTTTTCCAAATGCCAATTATGTAATCTGCCGCATGATGTATACCAATGCCAATTCTGTACATTATCTGGGCCAATTGTGGCATATATTCTATGGATGTAGATCTTCAAAGCAAACATAGGCCTGGATTTTATTTTGCCGCCGTAAAGGTGGAGGCCTGCACGCGCATGTTTTACTCCGCGGAGTGGCTGCGATATTATATGCGGCAGCTCATTTAATTTTAATTTTTTAAGACACGTTGCCTTAAAATTTATTTTAAAAATAATTAAATAAATATTCCCAGCCCCTCTCCCGCCCGTCCAATAGCCTTACATTTCATTCCTTGCCCTCTCCCCCCTCGCCCCAGAATACTTACCTTGTCTACCTGACCTCACCACCCCCAACCCAAAGTTCAGAAACTTTTAACTTTATCCCCTCCCATCACCCCCTAGTCCAATCAGGTTAGTTTGACCCCGCTTCCCCTCCCCCCGCCTCCCCACCCCGCCACTGATATACTTACCTCCTCTCACCCCCCCCTCCCCACTGGTGTTCTGCCTTACAGCACTGGTTGTAGAACCAATGGCCAGGGAGTGCTAGCCACCCACTGTAATATCAGAGCAGGAAGGCCGGCGGGACCAGGTAAGTCATTAATTTGCATTAATTAACATATCTAAATGTGGCTTCCATCGCCAAGCAATGCGGGGCCTGCCACGAAGCCTCGCTGCCACTGGCAATATGGCTCCCGGAGCCATTTTAGGGCCCCCCCACCCTCCCACCCCCGACCATGATCCCCAATATCGGGGGTCGGTAAAATTCAGCCCACAGAATTGAATCCTATTGGTGTAGGGTTGCCAATTCTCCATGACTGCCCTGTAGTTTCTGGGAATTGACTATTAATCTTTTGGACATTGCTGGGAACAACCCAGGAGAATAATCACAGGGGCATTAAATAAATTGAGGTTTTTTTTTCCAACTTCTGTGAACATTATCATCTATTAGTTGGAAAAATATTGGAGATAGGCTGTTCAATTGGGCGAGTCATGCGATGAAACCTCCATATTTTATCCAAATGGAGTTGGCAGTCCTACATTGGCGTCAGTGTTGTCATCGGGGTACTGTAGTTTGATTATTTCTGCTCGCAATAAAGAATGTAAGAAATAAACAGTTATTGTAGTAGGAGATATTGTAGTTTGTAGAAGTCACGAGTTCATGTCACGAAAGTAAATAGTACCTCAAATGTTTGCTGAGAGTCCTAACTGAAACATGTTTTGTGTACCCAGTCACTAAGTACCATTTCTCAATTAAGAAGTACAGATCCAAACATATCTATAATTTGACATGAAATGAGATTGATACTTGGATTTAGAGGGTTAAGTTATCAGGATAGGTTGCTCAAACTTAGCTTTTATTCCCTTGAGTATAGAAGATTGCGAGGTAATCCAAATGAGATGTTTAAAATGGTAAATGGATTTGATAGGCTAGATACTGAGAAACTATTTCCTCTGATGGGACAATCAAGGACAAGGGGACATAATTTAAAATTAGAGCTAGACAATTCAGGAGCAAAACCTCGGAGCATTCGTTAGTACAAAGGGTAGCAGAAATGTGGTATTCTCTCCTCCAAAAGGCGGAGGATGCTAGGACAACTACAGCTTTTAAGACTGAGATCGATAGATTTTTGTTAGATAAAAGTATCAAGGATTATGGATGTTATGACCAGGTGAGAAAGAGGTCCAGGGTTCCCTCTCGGCCTTCACCTGGTCTTACCGTAACAGGGTTTAATTTTAAACACACCGTTTTTTAGCTCCCCCTTAGTGAATCCTTGTTCATTAACTTCCAATTATATGGCAAAGAAACTAGCCAAACAGGTTTTCTTAGGTTTAAAGAAAAAAGGTTGAACTTTATTAAACTTAAACTCTAATTCAGTTAACGCCTACAGACATGCGACATGCTCACGCTAGCATGCATACGCGATACACACATGCAGAGTCAGAAAAGAGCAGAAGAAATAAAGTGGAAAAGTTTGAGACAATATCTCAGGATGGATTTGGTTACTGTTCTTTGAGCTCGCTGTAAAGTCCTTGATTGTAGGTAGGTCTTGCTTTTCGTTGGGGCCCGTAGTCTTCTTCGACCTTGTTTGATGTAGGAGACTTTTCTCTCTTGAAGTTCATGTATCTTCAGTGGGTCCAGAGGCTTGTGAGAAAGAGATGGGAGCAGACAGGAGAGATCTTCTCACTGCAGGAGCAAACAGTCTTTCTGAGTTCAAAAAACTCTGTGGCTAGTTCACAAAACCCTGGACCAGCCAATTAGTCATGTGACCAGCTGATTTAACCAGTCCTAGCTTTTGTGGATTGTATTACCTTTAGCAGTCTCCGGAATGCTCTTCCTTACACCTTCAATGTCTGGTGATCAAAATCTATTGTGGGTTGAATGTGTCAGGGACTGGTCCTTTGTCTCTACAAGCACTGTCTGTTAGTATACAAATGTTCTTCAGCAAATGTTTGGCAGCCCTTGTAACAGGCCATCTCTTCGTCCCAGCAACAGTTTAAAATCAATGGCCACGTGACAAAATTAATATGCCTCATTCTTGGCAGGTGGGGGCCTGCATGACATGGAACAAAGACAGTTGCTGGTCAGTCATGATCTAACAGCTCGAGCTGCTGAACAGCATACTCCCGTTTCTACTGTTTCAGGAAGGAAAGCTAGCACTCAGGCCATAGAACTCAGACTGAAGACAACATCATTTTCCCTTTATTGTGCCAAGTGACTGCTAGTTGAAATAGGTCATACAGGGACACTTCTTTCAACTGCTGTCACTGGAAAAGCCCAACAATGCTCAACTAGATGAGTAGAAAATAATTCAGTGAGACTGAAAGAAAGATGACATTTTGGTAGTATAGACCTGTATTTGTATTCCATTTCTGGAAACAACCATTATAGCAAACAAATATTACTTGATAGTGAAACTTGCTGCCTCCTATAAAGGAAAGGAAATATTAAATAAAAACAAGAAATGCTGGAAATGCTCAGCAGTTCTGGCAGCATCTGTGGAGAGAGAAGCAGAGTTAACATTTCAGGTCAATGACCCTTCTTTATATTAACTTGGGCTATATTTTAATTTCTTTCAAAAGGAATAATTAATGGTCCTTTTTGTAGATGTTTCATAATCCTCAAATGAAATTTTAGGCAATTTTTCTCCAGACAATTTTAATAAATAGAATTTCATTAATGGAACAATCAAATATCAAGCAAGTAGGATACACCAGTAACAACGTCACCTTTAAGTCTCTTTCACTGTGCGGTACCTTTTTTAAATGTTTTTGCATGGCTGCTTACGCGAGGTATCTTAAAGGGGACAACTTGTGAGGGGCCTGTGCGGTGCCTACTCAGTTGTTGTACAGCTGTACACATGCAGCATAAAGGGAACATTGGTCACAAAGCTCCTTAACTTATCTCAAGCAGCTAAGTAAGCAAGAAAACAAATAATTGTGGATGCTGGAAATATGGAACAATAATAGAAATTGCTGTAAATCCTCAGCAGGTCAGGCAACATCTGTAAAGAGAACAGGCAAGTTAACATTTCAGGTGAGGGCATTTTACCAGATGTTGCCTGATGTACTATTTCCAGCATTTTTCTTTCAAGCAACTAAATAACGACTTTGCAGGTATAAACGATGAACGTTCAGTAATGTAGCTGCAGAATGTGCAATATTTTCTGTCTAATGACTCAGCGAAAAACCTGATTCACTCAGAAATCCCTGTATGGATAACAAATTCCAACAGAAACACAAAAGAGATCAATGTGAGTTGTGAAGAACAGTAAAGGGAATCCATCTATACAAACCTTTGAAGAAATTGAGTTATTAACAGTGAAAATGTAACATTTGAAATTCTGAATATGCAATGCAACAAAAAGGAAGTTTGGCTCTTTTTCAAAAGAGCTTTTAATGGATAGCAACTTGCACATTGCATTTTCTCTTGTCTATTATGAACAAGCTTAAACACTTAAGATATTCTCAAAGCAGTGTACACAGGCACTACTAAAATGGTGGAAAACGTGTGCTCAAGATTTCTTATTCACTGCTGAGTTTTCTCTGCGAGCATTTAGGTGACTGCAAACTGTCAGTTTAAGTAATTTTTCTCAGTGTTTTGAGATTCCTGAAGGAGCTATGTAACAATCATAATGGTTTCACTGTAACCAAAGCCACTTCTGTCTGCTGAGGTGGATGGGGCAAATTCTGTGGCGTTACCTGAAGAAGAGCAGAAAGTTCTCTTGGCATCCTGGCCAACAATCCTTTTTTTGTACCAACACTAGCCAAGAACAACCAGGCTAACTGGTTATGTAATCATTTGCTCTTTGTGGGAATTTGATGCACGCAAATAGTTGACCTCCTAAAAACAATTCATTGGTTAGAAGGTACTTTAGGACATCCCGAGGTCATAAGGCACTGTTACAAATTCTTTCTATGTGTTAGTAATGCCTTCTTGAATGGAATAAAAGATATTAATATGTTGTATATGTCTACCCCCCTTAATTCAATCACTTAACTTGAATTATCTGACAATTCAACATTTTTAGAACTGAATTCCTACTCTCTTATGGTATTTATATTGTTCCATTCAAATTACTGCATAATTCACAAAAATTACCAAGAATTTACAACACAGAAATAGGCCGTTCAACCCAACAGGTCTATGTTGGTGTTTATGCTGCACACGAGCCTCCTCTCACTCTCTTCAGCTCATTCTATCAACATATCCTTCTGTTCCTTCCTCCCTCCCTCGTGTATTAATCTAGCTTCTAACTTGAAATGATTAAGAGTGGAATGCATTGTGAATTAATGGAGTAAATGTTCATCTTAACCATCTGGGTGTTAAACTGGTGAAACAAATTCACCCAATACAGAACCCACCCAATTTCCACTCCATTGCAATTATCTTGGAATGTAATGAATGAAGAGCGTAATAACTATTTTTAATCCAAAGGTGCTTATGGATTAAACAGGTTTTGTTTTTGAGAATATTTCATCTGCTTTCATAGACCATTGGAAAAAATAAAACATGATATAACTTTGATATGATTTATGATACACAGCCATATGATTTATGGTAGATGCTCTTCTCCCATTGTAGCAAAAGTTGCCATACTTACTTGTTGTGTATGGACAGGAGGAAAGATATTATGGCCACAAGTGCAAAAGAACTTCCAGAGATTTGTTTCTTGTGGAACATTCTCACTAACATTGAAGTAGTAATTGGTTCTTGTACAATTCAAGTTACAAATAGGCAACGATTTACCTCTTGCAGATGCGTTGTAGCATTTACTTAAATATAAAAAACCGTGTCCCTTTGTGGTATTTTAGAATTTGATAACTCATCTAGTTTGAGCATCATACTATGCTATTATTATGCTATATTAAATAATGCAAATTGTTGTACAGGGCCAAAAATTCTACAATGTTCACTGCACATAATCAGCAGTGATCATCTTCCTAATTTTATAAACTACTTAGTATACCAAAGAATGTTGAAATTGCTCTTCAGAAATGTGTTCTGTGCATTTACTTTATTTTGTCTATAGTAGTGGTTGTCTCAGGAAAATAAATCTGAGAAGTCAAATGATAAACTGTTTTACGATGACAAGAATGTTATATTGGCCCAGATTCTGCAGTAAAAAATAATGGTGAGGCCATCAGTGCTCAGTGTTCCTAAAGAACAAATCAGACACCAAATTCCAGCATCTGCACATATGCAGTTAAACGTGGAAATCGGAAAGTTGCTGCCTGCTGACTTGCTCTGCTCTTCCAGAAGTTGTGCTTTTGTGGCTTCTCATCCAGAGACTCGGCATTGAACCACATGGAATGGCATGAAGTTTGGCTACTTATATGATAGATACACATTAAACTCACCAGGAATGGTTAGGTCTTGTCCATTCCCGTATAAGTAATTTTTTAATGGCAGGTCTTAATTACTGCCAAACAACCTCTCTGGCACTGAAAATTAACATTTACAAGTGTGGAGACTCATTCCTTCAGATTTTAATTATTGTTGGAGGTTTAAAAAAAGTAAATAAAAGTTTTATCTTTTACTATTTTCTTTCTGTTTCTCTCCCTTTTATTTTCATTTTTCTTAATCCCATCTTTCTTTTCCTCTCTCTTAAATTATACGCAGAAAGTAAAATAAAGATTGAAATCACTGTTCTAACTGACACTTCCTGGTTTAGACTTTACGCTTCTCCTTAAAAAATACTTCAATGCAATCTGTCACAGATCCCTTGTAGAAAGCACTGTGCTGAAATGGCTCTCTGATCACAGTAAGTTCCAGTGCAGAAGCCCACAGAAAGTCTGTGGGAAAGTGTAAGTGTAATGAATGGCAAGCACCATTCATTTCACTGTTGACCAAATACCCATGATGTTTCCCTGCTGCTGAGGTGCGCTTCTGCGGAACCTGGTTTGTCCCTTCAAGACCCTATTGTTTAACTGCTGTTTTCACAGAACATCCTGAAGTTAATTGAAGGCTAAAATAACAGCAAGATACTGCAGATGCTGGAAATCTGAAACACAAACAAGAATCCTGAAGTCAATTGAAAGCCAATTGTTTTTTTATGAAGAAAGTTTGCAGAAAACAGGAAAGTATACATTTTCAACTACAGATTGAATGAAACCAGCATAAAATGACATTTAAATTTTTTTTTGATTCTTTGAAATGTGACATCTGAAGTGTGACAGACTCAAAATGTATGTCTATAAAAAGATAGATTGATTTGCTTCAACAAGGTTGGTTACTCTTTAACCTGTGAATTTATCAGCAATTGGCAGGAATATGATGCTTAGAACCATATCTGCAGATTGCTATGAGTTCAAAGCTCAAGTGATTACAACATTAGAATGGATTTGGATTGGAACAGTCAGAAAGGACAACAATTGTGATCATTTTGGAATGCAAGTATTGGTGAAGATGTTGAAATGCTCAGAGTATCTGAACTGTTTCATCAAAGAAGCAGCCACGTCCTTGCACTGGGTTTTTATTGAGGAGCAGCTGTCATCCACTGGAGCTGAAACCAGGGAGCGTGATGACAGATTGTTTGAAGCGTCCAGGGTGTGGCGGATTGTTGTGCTCTGGCGGTTACATAGCAGTATCTATTCCCTTCGTTGGAAAACAGACAGTGAAGTTCATTCAAATGAATCAGAATAAACAAAAAACCTACTGTAAAGAATAAAATATTTGAAGTTTGGGCAATGCTAAACAGCCCCCATTTTACTTTCATTTTTAGTTGTTTTTTCTTTTTTTCTTTTTTACATTTTTTACAACCTTTTTTTGCATTTATTTCATTTCATCTTAGTTTGTTCAGTTTGCTTACCCACTGTTTTTTTTTCATGTTTGCACTTGCTGCTGTTCAATATTCAGTCCATTAGCATCAGTACAGAAAAGGTGTTTTGTCTTTCAACACACCATTAACATATTGTTTGCCTTTGATCCATGACCTTTTGATCAGCTATGTGGCCTTGTCCAATCTACACCTTCTCCTTTGTTATCTCTTGCCCCACCCCCACCTCACTTGCTTATAACCTGTGACATTTTTAATATTTGTCAGTTCCGAAGAAGGGTCACTAACCCGAAACGTTAACTCTGCTTCTCTTTGCACAGATGCTGCCAGACCTGCTGAGTGGTTCCAGCATTTCTTGTTTTTATTATCTAAAATTTTCTTTACTGTCCAAAATTTTCATTGCAAATATCTAATGTGAGGAAAATCCCACATGCCAAATGAAAAATATTAATTTTGTCGTATGGAACTTTGCCTGAGACTCTTACTGGACATTATTACAAATAACTTTTAAAAAGCAGAACAGCTAAAGATGGCCATGCAAAATTTGCATATGAGAAGCCAAAGGCCGGCTGGGAGACAAAGGTGATTGCCCAGTCTAGCCAGAACAATGGTGCTCCCTGATTCAATTACCTAGAATGGTTTTGTCAATGTTGGTCATCAAAAGCCATCAACACCCATTGACTTTGAAAGAGCCAGCATCTCTCCCCCCCCCCCCCCCCCCCCACACACTTACCAAATATGTTTGCACAACTTGAGAGGAGAACTTTGAATTTCAACAAACTTTCTGGAAACTTCTATTTCAAACAGAGGTGGTCAGATGACATGCCTGCCTGTGTAACTGAGAGTTTGTGAATTGTGCCTGAGAAAGCAGACAGTAATTAAACACCAAGAAGGAACATCTCTCTTCTTTCCCTCTCCAGCAAAGTCTCAGGGGAGCCTCGGCTGCAGCTAAACCTGAAATCTACAGGTCCTCACGGTCATCAATAAAGAGGATGGATAAACTCTCTCTTCAGCCTTCACAAACCAGAAAAGCAAACCTGATTTGTGCACTTGACCCAGCAAGGACCTCAAGACTTCAATTTCACTTTAGGACACTGGGACTACACTTCCGTATTTAAATTCCATTTTTTATTAAGGACTCTACTCCACCGTCCCAACTCTGCTTTTTTCCCCTCTATCTATTTGTGTGTGTGTGCACCTCTCGTGTGAATGTGAGCCTGGATGCGTCGCGTATTTTAGTAATTTTAACCAATTTAGAGTGATAAGGTTAATAAACTTGCATCTTGCTTGTTTAAACTCAAGAAAACCTGTCTGGTACATTTGCAAGTACATATTAGAGTAACAGAAGCAAGTGCTCACTAAGTTGGCAAGTTAAAGCACTGTGTTAAAAAGATAAACCCTGTTGCGGTCAAACCAGAAAAGTGGCGAAAGGGGAGCCTGAGACCCCTTCCTCACCTGGTCATAACAATATTCAGAAGAGATTTAGTGACAAAACGCATCCTTTTTTTAATGCAGGTTGTAGTTTATATTTATGTAGAACTTACAGCACAAAAACAGGCCTTTTAGCCCAACCTGTCTGTGCTGCTCCACACCTCGTACATGTTTCATCTAACCCAATCAGCATATCCTTCTATTCATTTCTCCCTCCTGTACTGGTCCAGCATTTCCTTAAGTGCATGTATGCTATTGGCCTCAAATACTCCATGTGGTAGCAAGTTTTACATTTTCATTGCTCTCTGGTAAAGAAGCTTCTCCTGAATTCTTCATTGGATTTATTAATGACTATCTTATCTATTAGTTTCACAGTGTATTTTGTGAAACTAAAGTTATCTTTCATACAAGTGCTAAAATGTAATTACTCAAGCAAGAAATATTGTGCATCCATTGAACAAAACTCTTGGTTAATCGTATAATTCCTATTAGATTGTGATCTGGGGCAGGGCTTTGCCTTTCCGGTCGGGACCCTGACGTCGGAGTCAAATAAGGGCCCTTCCAGCACGGGAGAACCAGCAGCCGACGGCTCAGGTGAGAGAGAGAGGTGGCACCTCCATTTTGAGGTGTCCTCTCCACACATTTTAAAAGTTTCCAATTTAAAAATGGCCTCAGCAGCTGGGCCACCATTGTGGATGAGGAAACCCTCCACAGGACAGAGTGCCTCCACAGCTATGCCCAGGCAGGCAGCGAGGCCCTGAAGGCCTGCCTGGAGAACTGGCAGCCTTGTCTGCCACTGGGAGGTCCCCTCCAGATAGATGGACTAGTTCCTGATGCCTTGGGGGCGGGGGGGGCACAAGCGGATGGGAAAATTCTAGTTGTCTTCTGACAATTGCCCATAATAGACCATTAACCCCACTTAATTGCCTACCCACCGCTTGCGGGTCGGTGTCCCTTTGGCTGCTGATCCCACCTGCGGTAAAATGGTCCAGGGGTGGGATGCTGCTGGCAAACAGGCACTCTGGCCGTGGCACGCATTTCCATGCTCACCTCCATACTTGTTCCTGGTGTTAACTGATTTAGATACAAATAGCAACAACCTCTTCAGGAATGCTGAATTAAATAAAAGTTTAGTTCACTTGAGGTTGTTTTTTCCCTGTTCAGTCATTGCTGTGAAACACATCTATCATGACATACCTTCGGTACTGTAAGTTAAACTGTGAATGATATTTCTTACACAAATTAAAAATAAGCGAATTGTGACATTAAGAATAAACCACATTTGGCGTGGATTTTAGAATTAAGCACTGTGCTATTACTTACTAAAGAATTTGAAAAAGACTGAAAATGCAAACTAAAGTAAAAGGTTTCATAGGTGTAATGGAAAAAAAATTGAACCAGTCAACCATAATGAATTACAAATGTGCAATTAAATATTAACTCATAATTAACATATATATATTCAAAGATTTTTGAGCAACAGAAATGCCAGGACCTTCAATGTCTGGCTCACCTCTTCTTGAAGAAAACCTCCAGCCTTCTACTAATTGAACTTATCTTATTTTATTCCTTAAATTTTACAGCTGTTGACGTTTGTGGGTTTGGCCTGTTCATGTTGATGGTATTTATTTTACCATCAGCTTTCCAGGGAGAGAGAGAACTTGCATTTTTATAGTGCTTTTCATGACCTCCGGGCCTTCCAAAGTGATTTACAGCCAATGAAGTTCTTTGGAAGTGTAGTAACTGTTGCAGAAGCATACAAACATTGAAAATTTACGTTGTTATCAACGTTGGACTTTGAGTATGTTTTTAAAAATTGTGATTTTTAATGCAGTGTAAAAAGGATTCCAAGGAGACATGTGACTGTGGTGTTCTTGGGACTGAAGTAATATTCAGTCAAGTTTAGTGAAAGATATGAAACTGCATGCTGTTGAAAAACAATGGATTCTTCTTTATTCTTTTTACTTTTACTTTCCCGTTCCTCTGCTAGCATCTGTGTATGATCACCTCGAGAACAAAAATCATAATGCAATTTTCAAAACACTACAGTGACCTCACGGCAAGTCTTCCCAGAAACACGCCGGGGGTCTTGGTTACTATGACAACAAGGAACCCAGATCGAAGACTCTTTTGAAAGTAGAGTGCAACGTTGTACTACCTGAAAGGACAATGGGTTTTACTCTCCCAGACTCTCAGATTGTAAACAGGGAGCCAAGGACTCAAATGCAAATTTGAGTTGCAATTGCGAACACCTGGAAACAATGGAAGGCCTAGGTGGTTTTGTCCAGACTTATGGACTGTGAATATTGTAACAGGAGAATGACCATTGACTTTTGATTCTGGATAAATTCAACAGGTTTTCCTAACAGGTTGTAAGGAAGATAAGAAGAAACCAGCAGGAGCTGCACAGCGTTAGATGGAGAGAGAAAGCAACCACTCTCAGAACATTATTATAGCGAAAGGCTGCTAAGACTTGAACCTGATATGAAAGTTACGGTTTGTGGAGGAGAAAAAACCGACAGGGTCACCAGAGATTGCCTAATCAACGGAAGAGCAGTTGAATGTGCTCAGAACAAGTGTGATAAGAGGACTTTGTTTTTTTGAGAAGGACTGGGAGATCCAACCTATTGCAACTGGGAGGACTTTGGGACTTTTTAACTGCAAAGATACCAATTCAATGAGAACACTGTTTAATGTATAAATGTGGTGTGGGCTTTCCAGTGTTTTAATAAGTTAATGGGAAATATCTTTCCCTATAATTTAGTGTATTAGCTACCTACTAAGTAATGTTTAGTTAATGTTGATTTTTTTTCCCAGTTTAGTTGTTATAGTAAAAGTCTTTAAAACGTGAAATTTAGTGTCATCCTTTAAATTGGTTGGGGAGTTCATATTTCTTGTTTTAAAGATAACAGTCTCAACTGAGGTCATAACACTGTACAGAAGGAGGCCATTTGGCCCAGTGTATATCTGCTGGCCAAAAAGAGCTATCCAGCCTAATCCCACTTCCCAGTTCTTGGTCCCTAGCCCTGTAGGTTATAGCATGTCAAGTGCATATCCAAATATTTTAAAAATGTGATGATGAGGGTTTTTGCCCCTTACGCCCTTACATGCAATGAGTTCCAGACCCCATCACCTTCTGCATGAAAAACTTTCTCCTGAACTCCCCTCTAATCCTTCTGCCAGTTACCTTAAATCTATGCCCCTGGTTGTTGACCTCTCTTTAAGGGATGCAGGACATGGGGCCGTAGCAAGGTCTCACAAATAGCAATGTCATAATGACCAGATTTTGTTCTTTTTTGGTGATGTTGGTTTGCCTGGAAACATTCTCCAACATTCAAAACCGGCCCTTTGCGTAAGGAAAAGTTTGTGAAAAATGTGGAGGTGATTTGTAAAAGTGTTTATGCTGCACAATCTGGTCAATTTAATATTTCTGTGACTTTATACTCTGTTATTCCCACTGGGAGTACACACATATATGGATTTGGGTGAAGCCAAGATTGAGCTTAGTTCTGCTATTCTATTCTCCCCCCACCCTCCCTCAGTGATTGAATTGGTTGTTGGAACCTGCAGTCTAACCTCACACATTTAAGAAGGCCAGGCGGATAAGGTATTCTGGGGCTCCGAGTATCCATGGAAATATACTGCCTGCAAGAATTCAACAGTCTCAGGAAAGGGAAGCGAGCAGAAAAAGATCAGTAGGGGAAAAAATGAAGGGAAAATTATTCAAGAGACAAAACTAAGAGCAAAGTTATTTAATGCTTTGGATTTGTTTGCAGTTGTACATCGCCACCGACCCCCACAACTTAACTGGGGGGTTGAGCTTGGTGTTCAGTGAATGCAACAAACTGGCAACTGCAAAGCGACTGTTTTGCACTGCGCCCAGCATTCTCTTTCATCGTCCACAGTGTAAAATGGGCTGCCCGTTCGCTGTTGCTCGTTTTGCCAATGGCCAATTAATTCCTGCTCTCTGTTGGGGTGCAGAGCCGTATGGATTGGGAAGGTTCCAGGATCAATCTCCAGTCTGAGCTGAGGTACTAATCTCAGTCAGAGTGGTGATAAGGACATTACAATTGTCCTTTATAACCCCCGGCTAGCAAGGAGATAAAAGCAACCCAATTATTTACCCCTGATGACTGCGTAGTGACCTTTGCAGATTGGAAAAATGGGTGAGGACGTGACTGTGGATCAGCTAGAATTCTCCCTGGAATATGGAAAGAGCTGAGAATAACTCAATGATGCAATAAAACGCATATATTTTATAGTCCAATTGAAGTTTGAGAAGGTGATGGTGAGCTACCTTCTTGGCAACTGAATGTCTTGCTAAACCATTTCAGAGGGCAGTTAAGAGACACACAAATTGCTGAAGATCTGGAGTTACATATAAGACAGATTAGGTAAGGATGGCAGATTTTTTTTCCCGGAGGGACATTAGTGAACCAAATGGGTTTTTATGACAATCTGGTAGTTTCATGGTCATCAATACTGATAGTATCTCTTTTTTTTTTCCAGATTTATTTAATAAACTGAATTTAAACTCCCCAACTCCCATAGTGGGATTTGAACTCATGTTTCCAGATCATTAGTCTAGATCTTTACATTACTGTTTGTATAATATAACCATTATGCTGTAGCGTCCCAATGTAAAATAAATGAGTAGATGGGAAATTGAGTCCATGAATAAGTAGTGTTGGTGGCAAACTATCTGAGTCCTCTGTTTTTATAGATGGAAGAGTGGAGGTCCTACTGCATAAAGTGGTTGAAAAGAAGATTGCCCTAATTGATGCTTATGCTCCTTATAGGACAATAGTGCAACAGGCTTGGCAGGAGGTGGTGAAGACTGTCCGTAGTAACTTTAGGAGCTGGAAACACAGGCAGAAGATAGTGCAACTTAAGGAAGTTGCCGCAAAATGACTATCCAACTGTACCATTTAACAGGTAGATGGGCCAAATATACATGCCACAAAGTGTTGCCTGTCAGCCTGTTCCTGATTTACTACAAATCCATTCGAAGCCCTTACAGACCTGCAGGTCCAAAGCATGTAGGGTACGTATTCAAACTGCAGTTTACAATGGTAGTCATTGGCAATCTGTCTGTGTCTGTTGGTCTCCCTAGTCTGCCTTATTTCACCTTGCTTTACTTCAGCCATGAAACACTGTATTTGTGGTGCTTCCAAACCCGCCTTCATCATTAATTTTATCTTACCACAGGACTGTTCATTTAGATGCCTCCGTGAACATTTTGAATTGTAAGAGCTCCTTTTCTTATCTGCCTATTTTCTTTACAGTTCTGCAGAAAGTTTGGAAATCCTTCAATTAAAATTGGCTTTCCAGTGAACTAACAGACAATAAATAGCTATTTTAGTTTCCGCACATATAATACGTACCCTTAGCAGAAAGGACAATGTTCTCCCAATTTCTTAAGAATGTTAACAAAAATTTAACAGAAGCCAGTGCTAAAAACTAACCGGAATTTTCTTTTTTTTAAAGTCTCAAACCCTTTAATAGCATCATCAGTTCCTTCGAGCTGCTCAACATGGGTCGTGGGCATGCCAAACCAAAACCATATTCTAAGTGGATGGCGAATCTTGTTGGGGGCCATTTAAATGCATTATAATGTACCAACAATGTTGTGTAATATATAATAACAAATCTCTGTCTCCTCTCTGGTGAAAGGACATTGGGCCTGCCAGCCAGATGTGTTTTGTGCTAAAGTGGTGCAGATCTGGCTACGTCGATCTGGTCAGATTTTCAGCACCTGCATTTCTACACGGACTGCTTCAGTATCCTTCCAGCGCCTGTTCCACTCCTGCACCACCAGCTTTACTAACCAGAAAATATATCCTGCAATGTGTTTACTATGTTTGAGCTTGGGGCCCCAGTATTTATTGTTTATTCCACGACGAAATAATCTTAAAAGATAAATTTAGTTTCATATTTTTGTATCAATCCCTTGCCCAGCTGAAGACAGAACTCCAAGCAGTTCTAACTCTTCATCCACATATTTCCCTCATGGCCCCTTCCATCCATTTGTGGTAAAAGGAGCCCTAGCAAAACTGAAGTCAATGGTAATCGGGGGGCAAACTCTCCACTGGTTGGAGTCATACCTAGTGCAAAGGAAGATGGTTATGGTTGTTGGAGGTCAATCATCGGGCGGCGTTCCTTGGGGCAGTGTCCTAAGCTCAACCATCTTCAGCTGCTTCATCAATGACCTTCCTTCAATCATAAGGTCAGAAGTGGGGATGTTTGCTGATGATTGAACAATGTTCAGCACCATTCGCAACTCCTCAGATACTGAAGCAGTCCGTGTAGAAATGCAGCAACACCAGGACAATATTTAGGCTTGGGCTGATAAGTGGCAAGTAACATTTGCGCCACACAAGTGCCAGGCAATGACCATCTCCAACAAGAGAGAATTTAACCATCTCCCCTTGACATTCAATGGCATTACCATCGCCGAATCCCCTACTATCAACATCCTAGGGGCTACCATTGACCAGAAACTGAACTGGAGTAGCCATATAAATACCATGGCTACAAGAGGCTAGGAATCCTGCGGCGAGTAACTCACCTCCAGACTCCCAAAGCCTGTCCATCATCTACAAGGCACAAGTCAGGAGTGTGATGGAATACTCTCCACTTGCCTGGATGGATGCAGCTCCAACAGCACTCAAGAAGCTCGACACCATCCAGGACAAAGGAGCTCGCTTGATTGGCACCCCATCCATGAATATTCACTCTCTCCACCACCAACGCACAGTGGCAGCAGTGTGTACCATCTACAAGATGCACTGCACCAATGTACCAAAGCTCATTCGACAGCACATTCCAAACCCGCGACCTCTACCAACTAGAAGGACAAGGGCAGCACATGCATGGGAACACTACCACCTGCAAGTTCCCCTCCAAGCCACACACGATCCTGACTTGGAACTATGTCACTGGGTCAAAATTCTAGAACTCCCTTCCTAACAGCACTGTAGGTGTACCTACCTCACATGGACTGCAGTGATTCAAGAAGGCAGCTCACCACCACCTTCTCAAGGGTAATTAGGGATGGGCAATAAATGCTGGTCTAGCTAGCGACACCCACATCCCATGAATGAATTAATAAAAATAGCAGGATCAAGCTTCCACTTGTTTACACTAATATCAGTGCAATTCGAGTGAAATCGGCTGAACCAGTGCAAAATGTCAGGGTATTCTAAACGTAAATGTGTTACACCTCAAAAGACTTAAGTTGGTGTTTTCCGTAATCTTTTATACAGATTTAACATAGAAAGCAAGGCCTACCCACAAAAATGGCCACACCTCCAGGTCGACGTTGCGAGATTCTGTCAATTGTGATGATGCACGAAGCTTATCAAATTGCACTCATATTTTCATAGATGCACAGGCTATGGTAGGAACATTTTTAAAGATTTTCCGTATTGAAAGTTTACTAAGAAACCACCTATGAAAGTAGAAAACAATTCCAATATATAATTTTTTAAGTCATTGTTACAAAAGTGCTCCTGTTTTTGTTAAAAAATATTCCTTTGAGAATTCGTAGTCAAACTGAAGAAATGTTGGACCAGCTACTTTTTCAAGAAGATCATCAAGGGAACACTGAAAGTACTTGTTTGACAACAACATTTACTGGTTGTCACATGATTCAAGTTAAAAAGAGAACAGAAACCCAGGTAACTAGGGAAGATGTGTGCAGAGAAGTGACAGGTCAGGAGGTGGACTTCCTGTTCCAGGCTTCACTTTTCACTTGATTTGTTTGGATTTGGGAATGAAATGTGTAAAAGGGGTTGGAGTTTTAAAAAAAAACTGAAGGACAGAGACCCAGCTCAGCCCAGCCTGTTCCATCTCTTTAAAAAGCCTACAGAAAAAGGAAGATAACTTCCAAGGAATGAAGAGAATTCCCAAGGAAGGAGAGAAGACTACAACCCAGCTCAGCTTTCCAGCACCTCTCTAAAAGACCCTAAGAAGTCTACTGTGTGAACTCATCTCGTCTTTGAAGAAAAGCCTGCTAAATTAATTCTCAATGCTGCCTGAAAGGAACTGTTCTAAAAAGATCCCAGTACTCAGAGGCCAAACTATATGCCAGTTTTGAAACACAACATATCTCATCAGTTTTCTTCAAGAATGAGCAAGTATACAACCCAAGTGTTTTTTTGTCTGTAACAGAGCTCTAAACAAAAATCCCTTTTATTTTTTCCGGTTAACCTGTGTGTCTGTGTGTTTGTGGCTAAGGTAAAAATAGAACTTTAGAATTTCATTCTGTGTTATGTTTTACTTCATTACTGGTTAAGACTTGTTTTTATAATAAACTGACAATTTTGTTGTTCATTAAAAAAACCTGGTTAGTGTGTTTTATTCTTGGAAAAAATAGAGTATATGATTGACTGTATCGGGAAGTGGGAAAATTGAAATATATGTTGTGACCTATGGAGAAGTGGAACTAGAATAAACAGTGCACTCCTCCCACTTCAGTCATAACATCATTTTCAGTAATTTTAAATCGGGGTTACTCACGGTCGATGGATTGGACACCTTATTAAAAATTCTTATTTTTTGGTGAGAAACCCATTTTCAGCTATATGAATAAATCTGCACCAGCTTGTCACTTTTAGATACATCAAGGAATACTTTTTAATGGTAAGGGAAAGTAAAGTGATTATGTTCTATTACTCTGCCCAGTTAGCGCTGGCTCATTGGAGATTTTACGTTTGTGATTATGTAAAAGATTTTTATCGGCAACGTGAACCATATTCAAAGCAGTGTAATTTTGACAGTAGTTTGGGCCAAATTTCCCAATTGCACCCAAAGCAGAAGCTCTAACTTTGATCATGGGATTGGTAGTTCCAATTGTTTTGTCAACTGCTACACTCTCTTACCTGAGCCTCATAGTTCTTTACAGCCAATGCTCCAAGACAGGAAAATTCCATCAACTGGAAGGTGGGACTCATATAGAATGATGCAGCACAGAAAGCCGCCAAATGGCCCATTGTGTCTGTGCCAGCTGTTGGATTGAACCAACTAATTAGTCCCACTCTCCTGCTCTTTCCCCATAACCCTGTAAAAAGAAATTTCCTTTCAAACATTTATCTATTTCCTTTTTGAAAGTTATTATTGAATGTGCTTCCATCACCCTTTCAGATAGTGCATTCCAGATCACAGCAACTCAATGCTTAAAAAATGCTTCCTCTGGTTCTTTTGCCAATCAACTTCTGCCACCCAAAACCGTTGCTCTTTGTTTGCTCTATCAAAATCATTCATGATTTAGAAGACTTCTATCAAGTGTCCTCCTAACCTTCTCTACTCTAATGAGAATAGGCCCAGCTTCTCCAATCTCTCCACATAACTGAGACCAGATTTTAACTGAACTCCCTCATCCCTGGTACCATTCTAGTAAATCTCTACTGCACCCTTGCTAAGGCCTTGACATCCAACCTAATGTGTGGTGCCCAAAATTGAACATAATACTCCTGCTGAGGCCTTTAAAATTTTACCAATGCAGGTAAAAGCTGCAGATGTTGGAAATCTGAAAGAAAATCAACAAATGCTGAGACTGCTCTATAGGACATTCAGCACTGGAAAAGAAGGATAGGTGTTATGACCAGGTGAGGAGAGGTTCTAGGGCTGCCCTCTCGACCTCTTCCTTGTTTGGCCATAACAGGGTTTAACTTTTAATAACAGTATTTTTAGCTTCCCCTCAGTGAGTCCTTGCTCACTACTCTCTAATTGTAATAGCAAAGAAATTAACCAGACAGGTTTTCCTCAGATTTAAACATGAAAGGTGTAAGTTTATTAACCTTAAAACTCTAATTCAGTTAAAACTACTAAAAGAATACGCAATGTGACCAGCTAGCTTGCATGCGCAATAAACGCACACGCAAACATATACATTGGAGGAGAAGGAATTAAAAGTGGGGCGGGGGGGGGGAGGTTTGAAGTAGTAGATGGAAATTCAGTTACTGGTTTTGAGTTGGATGTAAAGTCTTTGATTGAATTTAAGTCTTGCCGTTCTCGTTGGGGCCCAGTACACACTTTCAAACTTGTTTCGCTAGTCTTCTGTCTTGAGGCTTAAGTTACTTCCATGGGTCCATGGAACTTTGCGTGAGAGAGAGAGAGGTGCTCTCTTTTTGAACTTCAATTGCAGTCTCTTTCTATGTCAGGCGCAATTCAAACAGCCCCAGGTTGGCCAGCAGGTTAGTCATGTGACTAGCTCCCTGTTTGAACCAGTCTCTCTGAGGTTTGTGAATTCCTCCAGACTTACCAAACACACTCAGTGGGGGTGGGGGGGGGGTGGGGGTGGGGGTTGGTGGAATGCTGGCTCTTACACAGTCAATGGCTCTTGATGTCTTTTGATCATCACTATTGACAAAACACATCTAGCTAATTGAATCCAGGAGCACTCCCATTATCTCTCCATGTCACTGTCTTTCAGAATGCAAACATGCAGCCATGTTTTCAGCCACTGTTCTGTGGTGTTTTCAAACAAGTTATGTTCAAATAATGTTCCATATTACGAAATTAATATATTTCCATCTGGCAGGTCTGGTTTCCATACATAGGTAAACATATTTGGGCATTTTGGTTGCCTATTCTTAACCGTACTGTTAGATGGGAACGTAAAGCCCTGTATTCCTGGCAAATAATGGCCTGAACTCTGAAGTATGCACTTGGATCTGATTTTCTTCTTTTTGTGTAAATAGTTGCTTGAGCAAAGCACAGACAAGAAACTAGGATCACATACCCATAATTGAGTCCTCCTGAATTTCCTCCTATGAATTCCTCTTTGCTCTCCACCCAGTAGTGGGGTGGTGGTGGTGGTGATTATTTACGTCCAAACACAAAGGAGAACAATCTAGCTCTTATTATTGTAAAATCTGTTCTTTCTAGACATAGTTAAGACTTCTTATCTTAACTCCCCCAATTGTTATCCTGTTGTTACACCAGAATGGACTGTAATGGAAATGTTCCTCTAGGACTCTGTCCATGAGAGTTATTTGATCAAGAGTAGCCCATTAAACCCGAATGACATTGTCACTGTCAATGGGCAATCCAAGTTTTTTTAATGTTAAGGATCAGATGTAGTTAAGTGGATTATCTTGCTGCTGCTCCAAAGGGGGAGTCTGGTGATAATTTTATATTTAAGGTTTGAGGAAAGCAATCTTTTGACTTAATTTACTCAAAGGATGATAAATGTTGGGAATAATCGGTCAGGCAAGGCAGTAGAGGCAAAGGAACTCAAGAGAGTTCAAAATGCAGTTTGACGCTAGGTTGGGTGAGTTGGGGAACTGGCTGGATAGACTGCAATGGGTCAAGTGGCCTATACTTGTCTTTAACTTTTTTTTTGTTATTTTTTCATGTTCTTAAATTAACTTGATGTGTCAGTTATGTAGAGCTCCTGATTGGTTTATTTGTTGATGAGGAGATGCACTTCAGCTCTGTGATTGGTCACTTTAAGTGTCATAAAACTGGCGACTTGAAACCACAGACTAAAGGTCAGTCATGCACGAGTGATTTGGACTTTGTCTGCTGACTATTTATAGGCAGCTTGATTGGCGGAGACTTCCTTCATGTGGTACAATATTTATCCCACGCATCAAAAGGACATGCACAATTTGCTTCATGGCTCATGAGTTATCAGGTGCCCCCCTCGCACGCATGAGAAATTTTGTACTTGGTATCCAGACACAAAGTACTCGCTCTCTTTTTACAGCCAGTTATTCCACTGTGCCCCTCTGCATATCAATGCCCATAGCATGTCACAGTTAGATATACTTTACAGTTCATAATGCTGATAAAAATACCTACTCCTATTTTTAGTAGATTCTTTGGGCGTGATTTTTTTTTTTTCTTCTTCAAAAGAAGAAGCCTAAACTTTGCTCTGAAATTTATGGTCCACTCGGTTTCACGCAGGCCTAAATATTTCCGGTCTGTGACTTGGGCATGTGTTTGATGAAAGTGAGCAGAATCCTAGGAGCAAATGTTTATCAGCTTCCATAAACAGAGTCAACCTGGTCAGCATAATTCTGCTATTGTAGGCTCCTTTCAGTTCTCCAACCCGAAATGTTTGCTGTACACTGTTCCTGCCAGCAGCTTTTTTTCTTTGGGCAAATAATTTGCGACCTAAAATTGTTCGGCCCTCCTTTTATACCTAATACAAAACCACTCATCAGCAAGATTAAATGGTAGGCTAATTACCAGTGTGCAGGGAGCAGCAAACTATTTCTGCCACAAAGTTAAAAGGGCCTACAGTATATCAGCAGCTCTAATAGAGCAGCTAATATCAGGGTGGAAACTGCAGTGGACCACATGAAGTCTATGGGAATCAGCAGTGGACAGTAAAAGTGCAGCAAATTTGCTGAACTGTCTGGACATGGCTTGTTAAAAAAATGTAACATGCACATCACTTTACTGAAATAGCTTGTTTGTCACAGCAGAGGGTGGGAGAGTATACAGACAGCCAATCTTGATCCAAGGCTAGAAAACTCATTTGCCAGCATCTCAGTATTTTTTTAAACAAACAATGTATTAATATACAACATGACAAGTTCTTTCCCTTTAATCAATCAAAACAGACACTTGGCTTACATTGGAAGGAAACACAAAACTTGAGGGGAGGAAAAGCAGGTACAAAAACAAAAAAACATGCATAGCGCCCTTAACATGGCAAAACATCCCAAGGCATTTCACAGGAGTGTTATCACACAAAGTTTGACACCGAGCCACATAAGTAGATAGTAGGACAGGTGACTTGGTCAAAGGTGTAGGTTTTAAGGAGCTTCTTAAAGGTGGAAGGAGCAATAGAGAGGCACAGAGGTTCAGGGAGGAAGCTGCAGAGCTTAGGGCCTAGATGAAAATTTTGGTACGCGCAGAAGGCCAGGATTGGAGGAGTGTCGAGATCTCAGAGGGTTGTATGGCCGGAGGAGGTTACAGAGATAGGAAGAGACAAGGTACAGCAAATCATTGTACTTTGTTTTCTTGCTGCTCTTGGATGTGCAAACTTGGAATAGACTTTGAAAGATTTGTTCATCCTTCTGTGAGACGATCTACTTTTCCACTCCTACTGCTGATCGACAGTGCCAAAAAGTTCAATAATTGGACACCGATGCAGTTTACGTGCCTGCCTTTTTCACCTCTTCTCCTGATTCTGATGTTAGTTCCAGCACCAGACAATTTCCAAAATCTTGCTTGTGTTACGACCAGGTGAGAAAGGTGTCCAGGGGTCTTTTGCTGTCTTCACCTGGTCTTATTGTAACAGGGTTTGATTTTAAACACACTGTGTTTTGAGCTCCCCCTTTGTGAATCCTTGTTCACAGCTTTCCAATTATACGGCAAAGAAATGAGCACACCAGGTTTTTCTTAGGTTTAAAGAGGAAAAGTGAAATTTATTAAACCTTAAACTTAAATTCTAATACGGTTCATGCCTACGGATATACGACGCGCCTATACTGGCATGCACACCTGATACACGCATGCCAATAGGGACAGAAAAGAGTAGAAGAAAAATAAAATGGAGAGGTTTGAGGCAGTCTCTAAAGGGGGTTTCTTGTTACCGTTTCTGTGTTTCCAGCTCGCCATAGAGTCCTTGATGTAGACAGCTCTTACTTTTCATTGGGGCCCAGTATTCTTCTTAAACCTTGTTCACTGCAGGAGACTTTTCTGTCTTGGTGTTCATATGTCTTCAATGGTTTCCAAAGCTGGCGAGAGTGAGATGAGAGCAGACAGGAGAGAGGTGTTCTCAGTCCAGGAAAAAAGTGCTTTCTGATTTATTTTCCTGTTGGAAGTTCAAATTCAAAAAAACTCCAACAGTCAGTCAGTTATGTGACTAAAACTGGTCTTAACACTTCTTCTGTGTTTTGGGGAAGCAACAACTGGGTCCCCTCGGTCCAACACTGTCTGTTACTATGCAAATGTCTTTCCAGTCAGGGGCTTGCAATTTTAAGTTTTAATGTTCATGTGGCAAAATAATATGTGTCTCAATCTTGGCAGGTGGGGGCTTTGCCTGACATTGTCACTCATTTTTCATATGTCATCAAACTATTTTCCCATGGGGCAGCATTCCAGCTGAGACCCCTCCTGACTACACCTGATATTTCAGCAGAGGTCACTGAATGGTGGTCAGAAACAGGAAACCTGACTGTTTTCCTCCAATTCCCTCATTTAAGGATGCAAAGTCCAAATTAACTGCCCCACTACTGCCCTGGCTATGTTCAGCTAACTTGGCACCATGCATTTTTGTAGCACCTTTGATGTAGTAAACATTCTAAAGTGATTCACAGAGCAGAAGCAGACTTCAGGATAGTAATTGAAGAGTTATGGAAGATAACCAAAACCGTGACCAAACAGAAAGGATTCACGAGGCTTTTGGACATGAGGAGAGAAGAGAAAGAAGAATTTAGGGAGAGAGTTCCAATTTATAGGGTCATGGTGGCTGAAGGGTCTGCCATTGAGGGTAAAAATAGCAGGAAAGGACATCACACAGAAGGCCAGAGCTGGAGGAGGCTATGTACAGGTGGTCATCTCCACAGTCACAGCAGCTGTAGAGGTTAGATATCGAGTGAGATGAGTGATATTAAACAGCTGGAAGTAAGTGTTTTGGTGATGGGAAGAATATGGGATTTGAGCTCAGTACAATCTGAAAATCAAACCCGCGGCCTTTTCTGTATAATTCAAAATGACAACATTTTCAAAAATGAACAAATATGTTTTTCATCCCTTGATAGTAAATCAAGGATTAAAAAGGTATTTGGTAGTTTTTAAAAATATAAGCTCCTCTAAAGACATATGGGCAAGATTTTAACTCACTCAAAACCCATTCACTTGCTCAGTGTTAAAATTAGGCCCTAAAAGCAAAGATGGTCTTTTCCTTTAAATTCTATCTTTAATGGATTAGTGAAGGTTATTGTTAAGAATTAAAGTTGTAAACAGCAAACTGTTTAGCTTAAATAATTTGCACCTTTTTCACAGTGACATTTTGTGCCCATCAATGCAGGCTTGGAGGAATGTAGCATTTTCCCACTATGGCTACCACAGTCAGAACTTTCAGCTTCTCCACTCGCCAGCTCACGATACCCCACCCTTGCGTTTCCAGGGGTCAAATATCAAGCTGTGGTGAGCACATAAGTGGAAAACCCAGGCCTGTTATGACTGCAGCCAGTACTCTGAGGTTAGGGATAGCACAGGTTGGAGGCAGCTCTCAGTACCCTCCTTCCAACAACCCACCTTATTCACTTTCAGTAGGCCACTTTGCTTGTTACCCTTTTAACCTCAATTATAGATAGTTTGGAGCTATGGGATCTTGGGACCTGAATTGATATTGTCCAATTCAAATAGGACCTTCATGTCTAGCACTGAGCAAATCCTGGATTAACCCCAGGTTTCAAAGGTGAAAGAGCAGCGCAGTTAATTTCAGTTCATTTTCTACTTCTGCATTCCTGGCAGAGAGCAGTGCACACCAGCCACCCATATCAAAATTTCACGCGTGGAGGCACCCATGAATTTTATATGGATAAAAAAAATCGGATAATGATCCTTCACGTCCAATATTCTAATATGCTCTCCAGGCTTTTGTTGCTCATTGCTGGGAGCACATGAGTGGAACCTTTGCCCTTTCATTCTATTCAGCCATCCTCTCTGACTGACATAGAAGCAGGGAAATGTATCTATTGCTGCCCACTTATGCTGGCAATTTCAAAATGTACTTTATTGAACATTTCCATTTGCTTTGAGTGATAATTCCTTGATCAGGCTCTTGCAGTGAGGAGCAGCTATCGCATGGAACAGTGGATGGGAAGGGTCTGCAACGGCTGATCTTGCGCTCATTAATTTCAGCCCAGCGCTCCCCGAAGTATTGCTGCTCAGCAGGAGTGACTTTCTTTCCTGGAAGTGCGCAATAGGGGAATTTACATCCATGATGAATTGTCTCCACAATTTCTGTTAGGGAACCATCCCTATTTTGACCCTTAGGGCTCAATTCCTATCTTCTGACTTAAGATCATGTGTAGCATGTTTAGAAGATGTGCAATTGGATGGTATGCTGGACATCCTAAGGAAACTAATATTGAGTCAGGAACCAGGACTCACCAAAATTAACGTAAGCAAAATAACAGTAATGAAGAAAGTAATGACAATGAGTGACAAATCCCCAGAACCAGATGGTTTCCACCCCAGAGTTTTAAAGGAAATAGGTGAGAACGTTGTAGGTGTCCTAAGTATTATCTTCCAAAGTTCGCTCAATCCAGGAATCGTTCCTTTCATTTGGAAAATTGCATGTCAGTTCATTGTTTAAGAAAGGTGAGAGAGGGAGACCAGGGAATTATAGACTGGTTAGCCTAACATCTGTTGCTGGGAAATTACTAGAGTCTATAATTAAGCATAGAGTGACTGAACACTTTGAAAATTTTCAACTGATCAGAGAAAAGCTGCATGGTAGGTCATGCCTGATAAATGTTTTGAATAGGTGATTAAAGTAGTGGAGAGGGGAATGTCTATGGATGTTATTTATAAGGGCTTCCAGAAGCTATTTGAAAATGTCCCACATAAAAAACTATTAGCTGAAGTTGAAGTTGATGGAATTGAAGGCATATTACTGACCTGGTCATGAAATTGGCTGAGTGGGAGGAGACAGAGTAAAGATAATGGAAAGATACAATAATTGGAAGAATGCAACTAGTAGTGTCCTCAACTATTCACAGTATTTATTAATGACTTAGATGATGGGAATGAGAGAAATGTCTCCAAATTTGCCAATGGCAAAAAGATAGACAACATTTTAAGCAGTGTAGATGGAAGCATAAAATTACAATGAGATACTAATTGATTCAGTGAATGGGCAAAACTGTGGCAAATGCATTTCACTATAGGCAAATGTGAATGAGGTCATTCGCTTTGGACTTAAAAAGGATAGATCAGAGAACTTCCTAAATGGTGAAAAAGTAGAAACAATGGAGGTCCATAAAGACTTACGGGTCGATGTACATGGACCGTTAAAATCTCATGGACAGCTACAGAAAATAATCAAAACTGTTAATCGAATTCTGCCCTTTGTGTCAGGAGGAATAGAATACATGGCGCTAGAACTTATGATAAAGCTATTTAAAGTCTTAGACAACACCTGGAGTACTGTAATAAAAGCAAAATACTGCAGATGCTGGAAATCTGAAATAAAAACACAAAGTGCTGGAAATACTCAGCAGGTCTGGCAGCATCGGCGGAGAGAGAAACAGAGTTAACATTTCAGGTCTGTGACCTTTCATCAGAATATGTCCTGGAATTCAGAAGGTTAAGGGGAGATTTGATTGAAGTTTTCACGATACTAAGGAGAACTGATGGTGTAGACAGACAGAAACTATTTCATCTGGTTGGGAAATCTAAGACTAGGGGATATGCCTAAAAGTTACAGCTCGATCTTTCAGGAATGAAATTAGGAAACACTTCTTCATGCAAAGGGGGATGGAAGTTTGGAACTCTCTTCTTCAAATGGCAGTTGATGCTAGGTTAGTTGTTAATTTCAAATCCAAGGTTGATCAGTTTTTGTTATCCAAATGTTTTAAGGGATATGGGGCAAAGGCCACATGATCTCATTGAATGGCGGAGCACACTCGAGAGGCTAAATGATCTCCCTGTTCCTATGTTGCTATGAAAGAAACAGTTTGGAAGAGAGAGGAAAGATGCCCCAGAAAAAAGTGAAGGAGAGTATGAAATTTATAAGCTTTATTGTTAATCAGCCCCATATTATAATTAGTTGAGATTAATAGTCCATCAGCCTTACTTAATTGTGTAACATATAAAAGCTGGCCACATGACTGAGGTATATTAGAATGATTTCGCCCATGTATCAATAGCCTGCAATGAGAAACTGTTTCAGGAGAAGAGTGGGAGCAAGAAGAAACATCTGGAGTAAAGAAACAATAAAATGTATGGTATTCAACTGTTGAACATGGTATATATTGCACATCTGCTGAGAACATAAGGTTCCCATTATTTGTGAGATCAATTCCATATTCAACAGCTGAACCTCAAGAAACATCTATGTCACCAAAAAGACAAAATTAAATGATTTGATCAATAAGGCCATAAATAACAGAAACCTATTTTCATTAGATTGATATGAAATGTAAAGCCTAAAGGCTACTTTCTAACAGTAAAACAAACTAAAAAAAAGCCATCATGAGCCAAATGGCCTCCTCCTGTGCTGTAAACTTCTATGATAGCATGTGTTCGGACACGTAACAGATACATAAGGGTAGAAATTACTATGTGCAGTGTTATTGTATGCATGCTTGGCATACTTATACCAAATTCCTTTCTCCCTTATTTTAATGTTGGCCTCAACCCATCTATTATATTAAATTGGGTACATATGGCATATGAAAACCCATAAGTATTAGTCCTATAGGTGGTGCTGTGATAGATATTTTCAATGTTAGAAGTATCACACTGTATGACATACAATATTGAGTATATCACCCTGTGATTATATAATCTGCCCACTGGGTTCCTACAAATCACTCAAAACCGTTTCTGAATTATTTTCCAGGCACCATTTTTTTTCCTCAACAAATGAAACTTGTAATGAGAACAGAAAGTGCCGGAAATACTCAGCTGGTCTGGTAGCATCTGTGTAGAGAGAAACAGAGCTAACGTTTCAGGTCTGTGACCCTTCATCAGAACTTTAAGTTATTATTGAAAAAGAACTTTGTAATAACAAGTTTAAATATATGCATCAAATTATCTTTTGTATTTAAATACCTTGAATAAAGATTTTCCTTGGAGGCCTCACCCTCTCTCAAAAGCCCGGGTTTGGATTTAATATTTTTGTCCAGAGCTATGATATCTGAATTTAATTTGGATTACGTAGTCTGAGCATGTGTAATACCCCAATTTTCCAGGACGCACCAGTATTGTTCAGTCAGTTCTACGGATGGGATTAGTTTTATTTAGCTAGTACTTTCTTCAAAGTATTTGGAAAAAATAAGAAGACAAATTTCAAAGGTTTTGCAGAAAATATTCATGAGAGTGATTCCAGGGATGAGGAACTTTATTTAAGTCGGGACTGTTTTCTTTGGAGAAGAGAAGGTTGAGAGATGATTTGGTAGAGGCATTCAAAACCATGAGCGGTCTGGACACAGTAGATGGAGAAAAACTGTTCCCACTGGTGGAGGGATCAAGAACAGGTGGGCACAGATTTCAGGTAATTGGCAAAAGAAGCAATGGCGACATGAGGGAAAACTTTTTCACGCAGTGAATGGTTAGGATCTGGAATGCACTGCCTGAGATTGTGGTGGAGGCAGATTCAATCGAGGAATTCGAAAGGGAATTGGATTGTTATCTGAAAAGGAAGAATGTGCAGGGCTACAGGGAGAAGGCTGGGGAATGGCACGAGGTAAATTGCTCTTTCAGAGAGCCAGCACAGACACAATGGGCCAAATGGCCTCCTTCTGTGCTGTAACAATTCTATGACTCTGTGATAAAAATATATATATATATTTGTGTATGAGAGCGAGAAAGGGGGTGATAGAGAGAAATTGATGTCAGAGAGAGCGTAACTTTATAATGTTCTTTTAAGTATATACACACCAGTTACAGCTTCATCAATCGCTTTTTCCCTCCTCTCCTGTACTGTCATTTCCAAAGTTCCCAATGTTCTTCACTCATCCTTACCTTACCTTACCTCACCCTTATCCCTACCTTTCCTTAATTTAGTAATATCATCTATATGCACAAGGTTAACTTCAGCATGTACACTGATGATATCCTTCTACCTCTCTAACACATACCCCAGTTCCTTTGCTGTCTCCATGCTGTCAGACTGCTTATCCAATATTGAGCCTTGGATGAGTTACATCTTCCTACAGCTTAATATCAGGAAGATCATAAGCATCGCCTTTGCCTCCTGCCACAAACTCCACATCACTTTCACTGGTTCCATCCATTGCCCCAAACACTTTCACAGGTTGAGTTGGACCATTTTCAGTCCTGGTGTCCTGCTCAGTCCTTGATCAGAGCTTTATACTCCCTAAGAGCATTTAACTTCTGCTTCTGGAACATTTGTCTTCAACTGCCATCTTCCTAAAATCCTCCACTGCTGAAAACCTCATCCATTTGTTTGTAATCTGTAGCCTCAGCTTCTCATATACTCCCCTTGCTGTCCTTATGTCCTCCCGCAATAACAATTTGTCCATAAATCTGTTGCATAAATTCTGTCCCACATGATATCCCGCTAGCACATTGCCTTGTCCCTGTTGATTACGCTGGCTCTCTATCCTCCAATTCATTAAATTCAAAATCATTGTCTTCATCTATAAATAACTCCATGACCCTCACTGACCCTGTCTCTGCAATCTTTACCAATACCCCCAAAAGTTCTATTCCTTTGATTTCAGCCTTTTGTGGACCCCTGGGTTTTAGAACTTTTGGCTACCTTTCAGCTGCTCTTCCTTAACCTGTCCACCTCTCTGCTTCTCTCTCCACCTTTTAGAAACCTATGCAAGCTTTCAGTCACTCCTAATCCTGCCCTTCCTAGATTGGTGTCCATTTTCCTTCTGCTATCTGTTAAGCATTCCTTTATGCTAGGGGTGGTATAATAATCAGCATGGTTGGTGTTAATGAAGGCTGTAATGGGAAGCTGGTAAAGTTGAATTTCTGGAAGGACAAGATCAAGTGGGCTGAAGTGCCTTCTTCATCCAAACCTATTTTGTTGCCTGTCAGTGAAGAGTACCTGGATCCACAAGCAGTGAATTATAATTTTGTTTCATATTATAGTCTTTCAGACAGTGAAAGGTTCAGAAAGCAGTTCACAGTTACAGAAACAAGCATTATGTAAGTTAGATGAATCCGAGGGGGTGAATAGTGGAATATAGCAAAATAATGGGAAAGTTTTTTTGCTAACATGTGTCAGAGGTCAATTAGCGAACAAATTGTTTGTTCATCTGAAGTGGAAGAAGTCGGCCAAAATAATAGACAGTTGGGGAATGACTTGGGATAAGTGATGACAAGGGCACAGGAGAAGAAATGAATAGAAAACCTCAGAGCTAATTTTAACCCTGAGTGAGTTTCGGGTGGGTGGAGCAGAGCGAGTGCAAAGGACACTTATTGGTCTAAGTTTGAGCCTAAGGGGTTTTCAGCTTCCTTGTCTCATTTGCATATCATTAGTCAAATGTCTTCCTTAAACAGGTTGAAGGCAGCAGTTGGTCGATGGATGAGACAGGCAGCTACAGTTTATCAGCAGGTGCTAAGGAATGGCACGCTGGCAAGCAACTAAGTCACTGGGAGAGAATTTCTGGAGGGTCTCGCTGGACAGAATTGGGAGGGGGTGCTCATGCGGGTTTGGGGATGGGTAGTGTGGCTGTGACTTTCTCACTTCTCCTCCTGGCCCCACCAAAGGAAAGTTTGATACTTGCCTTGGAGGGCCTTTTCTCTCTGCAGGCTAGCTGCACACCAGCTTCTGTCTGGCGGGAAAGTCTCATTGGAAACTTGCTCAGACCCCGATTAAAATGCAATTGGGGTCAAGGGACATTCAAGGGTGCATGTATTGATGAGGCCTCCTCCCCTTTTTAAGTGGGCATCTCATCTATCTGCAGTACTCTGCTGGTTAAAATGGGTAACGGTGTGAAAGGGTCGAGTTTTGAGTGGGTAAGTAACATGCTTTTTAACTGCCCACCTGCCCAGTTTCCACTGGGATAAAATCGACCCAATTGTATCTGCTTTTTAATTATGCGAAGGTTGGCTCTACCCCTTGTATATCTGATAAAATTGGCACTCTAATGGATTGCTTGCAAATCTCAAGAGGAATGGTGCAAACTGAAGTTAAAATTACTCAAGGTGGAAAAAGCGCCAGGCCCATTTTTAATTTATGCTTGGGTACTGAGGGATTTTGGCCAAGGCTGTGAGTGATGCCCAAGTAAATATTTTCCATAGCTCGTTGACTGTTTTTATCCCTATGCCTCTGTGAAGTGCCTTGAGATGTTTTTCTATGTTAAAGTCACTGTATTGTTGCTACTGATGTGGAGCTGGAGTTAGGTTGCACAATTATTAAATTCGTGGATGATACTAAACAGTATGGTTGTATTAAGACCTTGGAGGAAAAGCAATAAATTTCAAATGGATTTGGTTACATTGTGGAAGAGGGCCAAAAATTTGTCAAAGTCTTTCAATATATGCATAAGAGTGCAGTTATGTACGTAGATGCACAGAAATCAAATCTAGACTATAACATGAGTAGGTTTAGGTTCAAGGTGACAGAGAGGTGTAATTATTCCCTGAGGGAAACCTCAATGCCAGTAGTCTTTGACCAAAGGAAATAGGATCTTGGGCTGCATTACCTGGACAAGTCACTGCAAAGCTAGGGCTATGGAAATAGGGTTATGTCAGGCTTGAGTGGGATATGGAATTAAATGGAGAAGTTTGGTTCTTCCACTTCAGGAAGAGCAACACTGCAAAAAGCAATGAGGATGATCTTCAGCTTAAGTGCACTGAAGATAAATTTTGCGACATGGGTTTGGATTCAATGGTGAGGCTTGGAGTGGATCAGATTAAGATGTTGCAAATTATTAAGTGTATTGCTAGCTTATAAGTAGAACTTGTGTGAAATAATGAGGCTCAGTAGAACTAGGGGCACCCATTTAAATTGAGAAAGTAGGGAGGGAGGTTGGAGATTAGGTAGTTTAATGTTCTTAGAGAGTGATCAACCTATAGTACTAGACTACCAAGGTGGTAGTGAGTGTTAACTTTTTGCAGTTCTTCAAGAAGGCGTTTGATGCATTCTTGAAAAGTGATGTGATCTAGCACGAGGAAGGTAAGAAGATTATTCTAGCTAATAACTAGTGTATTCAGGGTCTTTTCAGGTTTGCCTGGTCACTTTTGGGGGATTGGAGAGAAATTCTTGATGCAGGAATTGGCTACGGGTCTCTTTATCAGAAGATAGGAAGGATAGGGACATAAAGGTGAGTCAAACAAAAAAAAATGAGACAAGTGTGTATCGGTCTGATGGGTTTTCATTCTAAGTACACAACAAAATTCTGTGATCAGTAATGAGGATCTGTGTACTTTTACAGCTCACAACAAGTTTCTAATGACTTTATAAAAACCCTGTATTCTTTTTAAGTTTCCCTAGGAGCCTAGTGGGAGCATGCCAACCTAATCGCTCTGATGGTGTAATAGAGCGACATGGAACCTATATTAATGGAACCTGTGTTCTATTAGGAACCTACTTGTCATGCCCAGTGGAGGTGTATACCTCAGGTTTTTCTGTAAGTGGAAGTACATGGATCTGATCTCTAATGCTTTAGACCTTCCTGATGATTTAGTGGGAATTCTTGGATCAGAAATCATTTGTGATGCAGTGAAGATGTATGCATCTGAACGTCCTGATGACTAAGCAGGATGTGCCCACTTGATTTCCAAAGTGGATTAACAGGAAGTGTGTATTTGGCATTCCTGGGAGTTTAATGAGGCGACCTCCCAACAGTTTAGTTTCAGGCGAGCTGCTATTTCAGGTTAGGAGTGGTGTCCAAGTTGGAGTAAAACTCATTTCCCACCCTAATGGATTATGTTATTGGAACACTACACAAAGCACAAGCCAAATATCATTATGTAATCAGGACTTTGTTTATTTTGATCTTGAATCAAAGTTGAAATTATGTTTAGGCTGGGCTACCAAACCTCTGAGCATGGTATATCGCACGTTGCATCATTTCAGTTGCACTGGATTTGGATTTTAGTGTATGTGTTTTTACATATATCAAGAATCTGTTTCAGCTCATGAATTTGCTAAAGTAGAAATAGCTATGTATGGAATAACGAGTGTCCTTCGAGTGAATTACAGGGCTGTAACATGATTGAGGAGTTTCTGAAGTCATCGGATCTCTAAGATGGTCAAACACGAGATTGCTGTCACTTGTAATTCAGCGTGCTGCAAAACATCACCATCCACTGCCATGTGAAATAGTGTGGTTAAATTCAATTCTGTAAGGTCTTATTTAAGGTTACATTATTAAGAGCATCATTCACATTAAGTGGGCTGGTGTCTTCCTGCCTATTCCACAGTGACTTCATGCAGTCAGAAGTGATATTTGTAGCGACAGATCAAGCATCTCTCCCCCCCCACACCCCCAACGCCCCCTTCCCTTTCCCCTTCCACATTGGAATACGGATCCATTGTTGCAACCAAAGCTGCTGGTAACTTGTCCAAATAGCCATTAGCCATGTGTGAACCCAGGCACTTAAAAAAAAATATTCACAGGATGTCACATTGCTGACAACGTCAGCATTTATTGCCCATCCTTAATTGCCCTTGAGAAGGTGGTGGTAAGGCACCTTCTTGACAACTGAGTGGCTTTCTAGGCTCATCTTGCTGCACTGTGTGCTGTTGGAGGGCATAGAGTGTGAAGAAGGGAGTTTGGTAAGTGACGGAGTTCGGTAACAAGGGGAACTATAAATTAATTAAGGAAAAGTAAATTTGACTGCACCTAGAGCAGTGCGAATCAGCGAGACCAACGGGTTTATAAACAGCATGAATCAGGGAGACCAACGGGGTTATAAACAACATGAATCAGCGAGACCGGCGGGGTTAGTTGTCACCTGTAACCAGTCGGAGCCCACATTTGGAAGGACAAAAAAGAGATGTGACATCTCAGGGAAGCAGGTAGGTGATTGGCTGGTGAGTATTGCAGCTTAGGGACTGTGTCTCAACAACTGGCAGACTAAAAATGAGAAAAAAATTAAGTATTAATTATAAGGAACATGTGAATAGCTGGTGAGTATTATCTTTTTTGAGTAAGGTTTATTTTAACTAGTGAACTATATTGATTAGTAGTAGGATTTATTTGTACTAGTCAGGTTTTATGAATAGTTCTAAGGTGTTTTATTATTGGTGACATTTATTTTTTTTAACGGTAGCAAAGGGTCAACTAATGAATAAAGAATTGGCAGTGTTGCTTCAACCTCAAGAGTGGACCTCCTGTGCTATGTGGGAACTCCAGGTTGCTTCCCGTATCCTGGGTAACTATTTGTGCAGGAAGTGTCGTCAAATGAAGCAGCTTGAGCTCCAGGTTTTGGAACTTGAGCGGCAGCTAGTGACGCTGTGGTGCATTCATGAGGATGAGAGCTATGTGGATAGCACGTTTATAGATGTGGTCACCCCACAGATTAAGATTATGCAGGGAGAGAGGGAATGGGTGACCGCCAAGCAGTCAAAATGAAACACGCAGGTAGTGCAGGAGATTCTTGATTGCATCAAACTCTCCAACAGGAGAGTTCAGTTCTGAATGCTGATGAGAGTGATGGTTCATCTGGGGAGTGCAGCCAGAGTCCATGGCACCACGGGTGGCTCAGCTGCACAGGGGGGTACAGGGATGACTGGAAGAGCCATAGTATTAGGTGATTCAACAGTCAGGGGAACAGACAGGTGTTTCTGTGGCCGTAGACATGAATCCAAGATGGTGTGTTATCTCCCTGGTGCCAAGGTCAAGGAGGTCACTGGCTGCAGAGCATCCTGAAGGGGGAGGGTGAACAGCCAGCAGTTGTGGTCCACATCAGAACCAATGACATGGGTGGAAAGAGGGATGTGGTCCTGCAGTCAGACTTTAGGGAGCTAGGTAAGAAATTAACAAGCAGGACCTCAAAAGTAGTATTCTCTGGATTACGCCCAGTGCCACGCGCAAATGAGAACAGGAATAGAAGGATAAGACAGATGATTGCGTGGCTGGAAAGAAGGTGCTGGAGGGAGGGCTTTAGATTGCTGGGACTGGCTCTGGGGGATATGGGGCCTGTACAGGCCGGACAGGATGCACCAGAACAGAGCCAGGACTGAGTTCCTCTTGGGTTGTTTTGCTTGTGCTGTTGGGGCAGGGGAATGGGGTCCTGAAGGTAGACTCAGTTGGGACAAAATCAGAAATGAAAACGGAAGGCAGAAAATTAATGGATGAGTCTGGAAGACAGAGGAAACAAAGGTTAGAAGATTAAAAAAAGAGTTTGGCAGTGCTCAAGGGTATCTATTTCAATGCAAGGAGTATAGCAAATAAAGCAGATGAGCCGAGGGCACAGATAAACACGTGGCAGTATGATATCATAGCTATTGTAGAAACATGGCTTAAGGAGGGACAGGAATGGCAGCTCACTATTCCTGGTTACAGGGTTTTTAGATGCAATAGGGAGGGGGACAAGAAAGGAGAGGGAGTGGCAATTTTGGTCAAAGAAACTATTACAGCTGTGAGAAGGGATAACATGTTGGAAGGCTCATCAAATGAGGCCATATGGATTGAGCTAAGGAACAAAAAAGGGGCAGTCAGATGGCTGTGAGTGTACTATAGACCCCTAGTCAGAAGGAGATAGAAGAGCAGATATGTAGGCAAATCTCTGAGAAGTGCAAGAACAATAGGGTAGTAATACTAGGGGATTTTAATTACCCCAATATTAACTGGGATAGTTTAAGTGTGAAAGAAATTGAGGGAGCAGAGTTCTTGAGGTACATTCAGGAGAATTCTTTTGGCCAGTACGTAGCAAGTCCAACAAGGGAGGGTGCAGTTTTTGACTTAGTTTTAGGAAATGAAGATGGGTAGGTGGAAGGAGTGGCAGTGGGATAGCATTTTGGTCGTAGTGATCATAATTCAGTTAGTTTTAACATAATTGGGGAAAATGATAAGGATAGAACAGGAGTTAGAGTTCTCAATTGGGGTAAGGCCAATTTTACTAAGCTGAGGAATGATGTAGCAAATGTGGACTGGAAACAGTTATTTGAAGGTAAATCAGTGTCAGAGCAGTGGGAGGCATTCAAAGGGGAGATTCAAGGGGTTCAGAGCAAACATGTTTCCACAAAGAAAAAGGGCCGGTTGGCCAAATCTAGAGCGCCATGAATGTCAAGGAGCTTACAGGGTAAGATAAGGCAGAAAAGGAAAGCTTATGCCCAACACAGAGAGCTCAATAATACAAAAAGCCGAGAGGAGTATAGAGAGTGGAGGGGTGAAAACAAAACAGGAATTAGGAAAGCTAAGAGAGGGCACAAAAGAATATTGGCAAGCAAATCGAGGTGAACCCAAAGATGTTTTTTTCAATTCATTAAGAGTAAGAGGACATCTGAGGAGAGAGTAGGGCTCATAAAAGACCAAAAAGGTAACCTATGTGTAGGGGCCGAAGATGTTGGGTGTTGTTATTAATGAATACTTTGTGTCTGTCTTCATAAAAGAGGGGGACGATGCAGATATTGTAGTTTATGAACAGGGGTGTGAAGTATTGGATGTGATCAACATAGGGAAAGAGGACGTATTAATGGGATTAGCATCCTGGAAAGTTGATGAAGCACCAAGGCAGGATGAAATGTACCCCGGGCTGTTAAAAGAAGCAAGAGAGGAAATAGCAGTAGGTCTGACCATCATTTTCCAGTCCTCACTGGATTTAGGTGTGGTGCTAGAGGTTGGAGGACTGCTAACATTGTACCTCTGTTTAAAAAGGGAGCGAGGGATAGACTGAATAATTGCAGACCAGTCAGTCTAACCTCAGTAGTGGGCAGATTATTGGAATCTATTCTGAGAGACAGGATAAACTGTCACTTAAAAAGGCACGGAATAATCAAGGATAGTCAGCATGGATTTGTTAAGGGAAGATCATGTCTGACCAACTTGTTTGAATTTTTTGAAGAAGTAACAAGGAAAATAGATGAGGGTAGTGCAGTTGATGTAGTCTCATTGAATTTTACCAAAGCTATTGACAAGGTCCCACATGGCAGACTGGTTTAAAAAAAAATAAAATCTCATGGGGTCCAGGGAAATGCATCAAGGTGGGTACAAAATTGGCTCAGTGGCAGGAAACAAAGGGTAATTGTTGATGGGTGTTTCCAGTGGTATTCTGCAGGGCTCACTACTGGGTCTCCTGCTTTTTGTGGTATATATTAATAATTTGGGCGTAAATGTGGGGGGCATGATCAAGAAGTTTGCAGTCGACACAAAGTTTGGCCGTGTGGTAGATAGCGAGGTGGACAGTTGTAGGCTGCAGGAAGATGGGCAGAAAAGTGGCAAATGGAATTCAACCCAGAGAAGTGTGAGATGATGCTTTTGTGGAGGTCAAACAAGGCAAAGAAATACACAATTAATGGGAAAATACTGAGAGGTGTAGAGGAAGTGAGGGACCTTGGAGTGAATGTCCACAGATCCCTGAAGGTAGCAGGACAGGTCGATAAGGTGGTTAAGAAGGCATATGGAATCCTTTCCTTTATTAGCCAAGGTATAGAATATTAGAATAGGGAGGTTATGCTGGAACTGTATAAATCATTGATTAGGCCACAAATTGAATACTGTGTGCAGTTCTGATTAACTCATTACAGAAAGGATGTAATTGCACTAGAGAGGGTACAGAGGATGTTTCCGGGACTGGAAAAGTGCAGCTATGAGGAAAGATTGGATAGGCTGGTGTTGTTCTCCATGGAACAGAGAAGGCTGAGGGGAGACCTGATTGAAATGTACAAAATTTTGATGGGCCTGGATAGAGTGGAGGTGAAGGGCCTATTTACCTTTATAGAGAGGTCAGTGACTGGGGGCATAGATTTAAAGTGATTGGTAGAAAGATTAGAGGGGAGATGAGGAAAACTTTTTTCACCAGAGGTGGTGGGGGTCTGGAACTCACTGCCTGAAAGGGTATTTGAGGCAGAGACCCTCAACTCATTCAAAAGAAGTCTGGATATGCACCTCAAAGTGCCGTAATCTGCAGGGCTACATATCAAATGCTGGAAGGAGGGATTAGAGTGGGTGGAATGTTTTTCAGCTGGCATAGACATGATGGACCAAGTGGCCTCTTTCTGTGCCATAAACTTTCTATGATTCAATTCAGAGGACAGTTGAGAGTCAACCACATTGACCACAAGAGTGATATATAGGCCAGACCAAGTAAAGATGGTAGATTTCCATCCCTGAAGGACATTAGTGACCCAGATGGGTTTTTACAACATTCCCATCGTTACATGGTCACCATTACTGATAGCTTTTTTAAATTCCAGATTTGTTTTATTAATTGAATTTAAATTCCCTAGCGGCCACTGTGGAATTTGAACTCATGTTTCCAGATCATTAGTCCAGTAACATAACCACTATACTACCATTCCTGACTATTATTGGACTTATTTAACCACGTGGGCAAGGGAGTATCACTGATGACCTCAAAGCTGCCTTCACCCAAGATCCATACACTCTCCTATTCCACCTGACGTCATTGCCTAGAAATGAGGAGTGGGAACTGAGGTTGATTTTACCGAGAGACCTGGCAGAGACACAGTAGCTCGTCACAGACTTGAAGCAATTAAGAAAAATGTATACACAAATGCCAGATCCACTTTCTGGCAGGGTCTAACTCTGACCCTTGCATTCTCACCCTCACTCTTTTTCCTGATCCTCTAAATTTCACTTTGAGCCCGCTATCACAAAGCTTCCAATTTTTTTTTAACATAATGCAAATCAATTTGTACTAAATAAAATCATCCTGTTGATTCTTCCTCTAAACTTCTGATTTATACCTACTAAAGCTTTTTAAACCCATTCTCTAATTCAAAGTTCCATTGCTCTATTTTAGCATTTTAGGAAGAAAGACTTGCATTCATACGGCACCGTTATGACCTCAGTGATGACCCAAAGTGCTTTACAGCCAACAAAGTACATCTGAAGAGTAGTCACTGTTGTACTGTAGGAAACACGGCAACCAATTTGTGCACAGCAAGCTCCCACAAAATAGCAATGTGATAATGACTAGATAATCTGTTTTAGTGATGTTGGTTGAGGAATAAATATTGACCAGGGCACTGGGGAGAACTCCCCCTGCTCTTCTTTGAAAAATGTCATGGAATCTTTTATGTCTACCTGAGAGGATAGGCAGGGCCTTGGTTTAACGTATCATCTAAAGACAGCACCTCTGACAGTGCAGCACTTGGTTCTGCACTGGAGTGGCAGGCTGGATTTTGTAAAATTGTGGAGGATGCAGTGTAACAATTTTTGTCAAATTTTTGTCTTCATGCATTGCTTGGAGCCTGCCCTTGACCCCAGTACCGGGATGGACGGCCCATATGGGAAATTTTCTGGGTGACCCATGAATGGCACTCTCCATTTTCCGTGAGAATCCTGTGTTTTTTGGGGGGATGCCTCTCCCTCCAGTAGATTCACTCACTGGATTCAGTGTAATTTAGGTGGATACCCATGGTGTGTGATTCTCGCCTCCAGCCAGAAGCCCACCTCCAATGGAGGGTTTGGGGTGAGGCAGTGAGGTGTGTGACTGGCTGCCCAGGCAATCGTCGTTGGCTGTCCCTCTATTCGATGACGATGTCGACTCAAGGTTGCAAGTTTCTGCCATGGTCTTCAGGTGACTGGAGAGACCAATTCTTGACCTGTAGATCTTCAGGCACATGGGGTAGGACATCCCACATGGTAGTGGGATCCGAAGTGCAGGATTTGCTCCCTTTTCTTTACTTCTCCGCCACTGCTGTGCCTCATCCTTAAGGCCTTTGGACTCAAAGCGTGATGCAGCTTGATGAACAAGTTGTCGCCATTTTGAACGCTTGGTAGCAAGCTCCTCCCAGTCATCAATGTGAATGCTGTCGCACTTCAAAGAGAGCTTCAGAGTGCCGTTGAAGTGTTTCTTTGCACTCCCCGGAATGCTGGCCATTTGAGAGTTAAGAAAACAGGACCTGGTGGGGGAGACAGTTTTCGGCCATCTGGACACAGTACCCAGTCCATCGAAGTTGGTTTTCCATGAGTTTTGCCTGAATGCTTGTGGAGCTGGCTTCAAGAAGGACACTAGCATCTGTTTGATGGTCCTCCCATTGAATTCGGAGGATGTGGCAGAGGCATTGCTGATGGAATTTCTTTAGCACTCTTATGTGTTGCTGATGCACAGTTCAGATCTCACTGCAGTACAGGAGTGTGCTGACAAAAACTGTTCTGTTCGCAAGGACTTTTGTTGAATTGCGGAGGTCTTTGTTGTCAAAAACTTGCTGCCATAGTTTGTAGAAGGCTGATCTGGCGCAGCTCATCCAGTGTTGGATCTCTTCGTCCATGGTGACCTTTTGAGAGAGGTGGCTGCCAAGGTGTGGGAATTCTCATCATATTCCAAAGTGTCTCCTTCAACATATATGGGAGGTGGAATATTTGGCTGACCTGGTGTGGGTTGATATAGGAGTTTTGTTTTGGCAACATTCAAGGACAGGCCGAGTCTCTTGATGCAAAATTTAAGAGATCAAGAGTGGCTTGCAAATCTGGTGCTGTGTGGGCAACAACACTGCAGTCATCCACAAACTGTAGATCAGGTGTATCTATGGTGATCAGTTTAGCTTTGGCACGGAGGCGACTGAGGTTCAAGAGTTTTCAATCTAGGTGGTATTTAATACTCCTACCAGAGGGCAGCTGATCTTTGATGAGGTGAATTAGTCACTGTCAGGTAGATTGTAAATAACATGGGGGCTATCACACAGCCTTGCTTGACACCAGTCTGGATTTTGAAGGTGTCTGTTTCAGATCTGCCACTCAAGACAGTTGCAGTCATATCATCATGGAACAATTGCAGGATTGTGATGAAGTTTCTTGGACATCCAAATCTTTGGAGACCAATCCACAGAGCCTCGTAATTTACTGAATCAGATGCTTTGGTCAGGTCAGTGAATGCAATGAAGAATTCCTGGTGTTTTCCTTGTCATTTTTCTTGGATGTGTCGGGTAACAAAGACTATGTCAGAGGTTCCTCTGGAAGGTCTAAAGTCACACTGTGTCTCTGGGAGGATTTCCTCAGCCATCGGAAGTAAACGATTTCAGGCGAATACATGTCAGGAATTTCCCTGTTTTGGACAAGATGAAAATACCTCGATTGTCAAGGGGTGCGAATGATTTTTCTCGTAAGTTTGAAATTCATTGAGTTGCAGAGTTAGATCAATCTCTCTGCAGTCGATTCAGATCCCTGCAGGCCATTTAAAATTTAAATCCATATTCCCCTGCCGCACTGGGGCGCAAATGACAGGAAATGAGTTGGATGATGAATTCCGGCCACTTTGAGTGCTTGGGCTGCTGTTTTCGACTCTCCTTCATCACTGCCAGCATAAAGTCCCCACTGTGGTGGGGTGAACAGACCCTGGCCCTGCACTCTCATTAATCTGCAGATGTCTCAGGCAATTGATACTAAAGGACTTTGGTGGATAGATTCTATGTCGGACCAGTGAGGTGACAGCCCTTCTCAAACCTCCACATGCACAATGTGCAAATAATAAGCCAGCAGGTATGAAATGCAAATAGGATTGAGTTACCTAGACTTGGAGGACTGGATTGCCAGGCTGTGGGAACACTGTAGGCTGGCAGCCCCTGCACATGTAGTGTGGTCATGCTTACGCCATTCATTTTCCTCATGTAACTGCTGATTCCCACCTACCGTAACCATGACTATTCTTTTAAAAACGTCTCATTAAACCACACCATGAGATAAAATCTGAATTTTTCTCCTATGGTTTTCTTCTTTCCTCTTTTGGAAGTGATGATTCAGGATGGACTTTGGCTTGATACCTCACTCATCACTGGGCTCATTTGACCGTCATAAGAAGGTGCCATCATTTTCGAACAACGTCTCCTTTAACGGAAAGCCAAGTGACAGAGAATGCAACGATTAATGAGGAGTCTTCTAGAGACAGTCTGTGTAAAAGCAGCTTGTTGTGTAAAACTGAAAGTAAAATGTTGGTGCAGGTCTCAATCAATGAGCTTGCAAATCAAGACTAGCCTCAGCCCAGTTATGCAACGGCGGCTGTTTTCGGTTTGATCTTGGGCAGTGACTTGTTATTCCAGAGTGTGTGCATCACAGTTCGGTCCTGACTTTGTCCCACCCACAAGAGACAAAAATCAGTAATTATCAGACTGTGCAACCTCGCCGATTGCATAGTTTTCTGTAAAAATAACTTCTTTGGAACTAATTTATAAAAAATCCTTGTGGTTTTCCCTACCCATTTTTACTTGAACTGTCATAATTCAGATGGTGAGTCAGCGGTGGCTCAGTTGGTAGTACTCTCTTGCCTCTGAGTCAGAAGGTTGTGGATTTAAGTTCCACTCCAGGACTTGAGGACAAAAATTATAGAGCTGAAATTTATACTTCGGCGGTGGACGTAAACAATGGCGATATTAAACGCGGTGGCCCATTTAAATAGCTGGGGCGGACCACCCACCCCAATGATGAGGAGGGGGTGGGCGGTCCGTTCCATGCAATTTCGGCAGGCGCTGACGCCATTTTTAAAGGGCTCCAGGCCCTACATTTCAATGTAAATATTTAAGGAGATAATGATTTTAAAAGATTAAATAAATTGATCCTGCACTCTTCCCCCGCCCCCACCCCGCTCCAAAAACACTTGCCTTGTGCACCTGAATTTCCCCACCAAAGTTCACAAACTTTAAACTTTACACCTTTCCACCATTGCCGACACCAATGAAATGACTCTGACGCCGCTCCCCAACCCCCCTCGCCACACTGAAAAATTACTTTCTCCCCCCCTCCCCACCACTGTTCCGCCTCAGATCCCCGGATAGGCATCCAAAGGTGCGGGAATGCCGGCCACTGGCACCAATATCACTCCGGGCCGGACGGCAGGAGTGGGAAGGTGATTTATTTCTTCGTTTAAATTATTTTACATATTTAAACTTGGCTCCCATCACCAAGCGTTCGGAGGGGCTGCCATGAGGCCTTGCCGTCGCCGGCAATATCTGGCCAGGCCTTCCCAGCGTCGAGACCTGTGGCAGGCCTCTGCCGGAGGCATTTTCCAGCCAACCGCCCCACCCTACCGCAACCCCCGACGTCGGGGGTGGTGGGGGGAGGGGTCTGTAAAATGCAGCCCATAGTGTAACACTCCAGTGCAGTACTGAGTGAGTGTTGTACTGTTGGAGGTGCCGTTTGACGGATGAGATGCTAAACCGAGGCTCTGTCTTCCCTCTCAGGTGGACGTGTAAGATCCCATGGCACGATTTGAAGGAAAGTAGGGGAGGGAGTTCTGATGAAGGGTCACTGACCTGAAACATTAACTCTGCTTCTCTCTCCACAGTTGCGGCCAGACCTGCTGAGTATTTCCAGCATTTCTTGGTTGTGTTTCAGATTTCCAGCATCTGCAGTATTTTCCTTTTATTTTACAGTTATCCCTGGTGGCCTGGCTAGTATTTACCCCTCAATCAACATCACAAAAAACAGATTATCTAGCCATTATCACATTGCTGTTTGCAAATTGGCTGCTGCATTTCCTACATTACAACAGTGACTACTCTTGAAGAGTAAAAGTAAAATACTGCAGATGCTGGAAATCTGAAATAAAAATAGAAAGTGCCGCGGAAATATTCAGCAGGTCAGGCAACATCTGTGGAGAGAAAAGCAGAGTTAAGGTACTTCATTGACTGTACAGCTCTTTGGGATGTCTGGTTGTGAAAGGCACTATAGAAAAGCAAGTTTTTTTTTATGGTAGTAAATAGACAGCAGAACTGCCATGAGTTTCACCTTTCACAACACAATGACTTACTGCTCTGTCGTAACAAGCAACTTGACAAATGCTGGCAATTCAAGAATCTTGGCAATGCTTACTTGATGATTTGATCTTTCATGTAATTGTGTGTGTGTGTTGTTAATATGTTTTGGAAGTGACTTCCCCCAGCCCCACTCAGATGTGTGTGTGTGTGTGTCCTCCTATAGGTGCATTAGCCCACTGGACTACACACACAGTAAGAAATGCTTCTGAGTTTGTGCAATTGGAGTGGGAACCATTCAAGGGGTGGAGGCTAAAGAGTAGTGAGTCAAATAATAAATACATAACTTGAAAAATGAGGCAGACATCAAAATTATACCCTGTAAAATATCTTTTTATTGCACACAAGTCCATTAAAACTGAATTAAACTATATATAACCAACCATGACACATATTTAACCACGTTCAGACATAACTACATATACATGTGCTGGATAAAGTGGCAAGACAAACGAATATCTCACATATAAGTCTTCATGCAACAAAGAGAGTCTATAATCGTCGGTTGACAATGATACACATGGTAAATGTCAAAATTGTCATAAATAATTATTAAATTGCTTCTAAGCTTTTCAAATGACATGCAACTAAGGAGACACTTGAGCAAAATTATATCTTACAATATTAGGATTATCATTGGTGATTACGATGACTGCAGTCAAAGTAAAAAATTTTTTAAATAAACCGAATAAGCCCACACTGAGAGTTTGAATATCACTGAATATCCAAATGCTTTGGAAAATGAATGTTGATAAGTAAAAGATGACTGATTTGTTTATTATTGAGGTAGTGGCACAAGTTTGCTGATTTTATTTTTAAAAGAGCATTGTGGCTTTCTCCTATTAAGTGGTCATTTTTCATGTATGAGTTCTGGTGAACTGTTGGACCTTGGAAGCTTCACAGCTAAACCCAGACATTCAAACTTAGGCACTTTTTAGCAGGAGCCCTCAGACAATGATCAGTAATGGTATTGTACTGACTTTCTCCACCTTCCCCCATCTGCACCACCCCCCAATATTTGATGTCAATTATAGCCTCAGTACTGTTACTCCACTAAGATCAATTAACTCAGTACAGGTCAGTTACAAAACATATTACCTTCCTGGCTTATGTGGCTCTGTTCCACATTGAGTAGCACGCTTACAAATTGAGTCATCAGGGAATCATGTTGTTGCATTTTTCATTTGCTTATTTTCTCTCTTCCTTTCCTGAAACCTTGGTGGGATACAGTGGCACGGCTACTGTTCCCCTCCAAGAACAGGCGAGCAAGTCAATCACTGGGGGCATTACAGCTGATAGATCCTGTTTTCACCTGACATGCACTTTCAGGAGGAGCTCACTAGACGCCATTAAGATGTGGGAGCTCTGACGTTCTCCTTCCTAAACCAAGGCCACTTGTTGCCAATTATAATACGCCTAACATTATCCCAGTTGAGATCAGTTAAAGCAGCATGGACTGGGATCCGGAATGTGCAGTGCTATGGGGAGAAGGCGGGGAAGTGGTACTGGGTAAATTGCTCCTTCGGAGAGCCAGTGCAGACACCACAGGTCAAAGGGCCTCCTTCTGTGCTGTAACAATTCTGTGATTCTGCATTTCTAATACTATACATATAAAATGCACACTTGAGGACAGATAAGGAATGCGGTTGTTTCTTCTTTAACACAACACAGATTGGCTTGAACTTGTATAAAAAAGGCCAGTAAAACATTTTTTAAAACATTTTGCTGATCCTTTTTTTTTACTGTTCGTGCATTTTACAACAGCTGCCTTGTGTTGGTGCTGCTGATGTCTTGCGCGTTGAATTTGCAACATGCGTGTACACAGCAAGGAGTCAACGGCTTCTTGTCTGTCTTGACACTTCTTACAAACATCAGGATTGATGTCTGCCCTTGGCTGAAGGAAACTGACAGAAAAATGCACAGTGTAGAGAGTCTTTGGTCATTTGTATACTTAAGCATGTTTAAATTTAGAGCATTGAGGTCACTAGCCTTTCTCATGCAATTTCTGCACTATGTCTCTACTTCAGCAAACAAACAAAACCGAACCAAACCAAATCCCCAAGGTTTAAAGAGATGCCCACAATCTTTTGGGTGAGTTATGTATTACATTATCTCTCCATTACATTTAGGTTGCTTTATTTCCTTCCTGTTACCAGGAGGATGCTGTTTATTTTCCATATGCCATATTTATTAACTGACCAGTTGTCCAAAACGTGCCTGACAGAACCAGACAGCTCAATGAATCCAGCGTAGAGATCCTGTATCCGCCCTGACCACATAACCAACTCAAATCCGTGCATCCCAAGCGGTTTGGCTACGTGGTGTCCAGCTGTTGTTTGTTTTTCCAACTGCTACTGTAAATCATATCCATTTTTGTTGGCTTTAGCTGAATACTCAAAAGACACTCCTTTTAATGTATTGCGGCCACCTTATTGGGTAATATTTCCATTGCAATTTTATCTAAAAGGCTACTTTTTTCAATTTTACTCCCTTTTTATTATTCTCCCATCCCTCTCCAACCATTTCTCCCAAGATTAAGTGATCTTCCTTCCTGCCTTGTACCATTGCTCCGGTAAAGTGAAGAGGATCCCATTTCAACATGTCCCTTTCCTCTCTTTGGTTCAGACTTTCATCTCCACTCAGTGCTGTATGCAACTCCGAGGAGATTCAGAACTCACCAACTGAAGGAAACCCCAGGTACTTAAATAAGCAGGGACATGGCATTGTAATTGGCATTCCTCAGTCTCTCTCAAGATAAGTAAATGTGCTGCCATGCTAACAAACAGAAAGTAACAGGAAGTAATTAAGGTTTGTAGATCCAAACTGGTCCACATTGCTGTAATTCAGAGCTGTTCCATGGCAGACAATTCATTTGGCTACCTGAGATAATACAGCTTCAGCCAGCTTTATAATCGTATAGGTGGAATTGTTCTGAAAATTTGAAGTTGCTTCTAATGACTCAGAGTACATCATTCCACTCCCCGAATGTACTTGGAAGATTGGAAGTTAGAAACATTGTTTTGAGAGAGATGAAGATTGCAATTCCCACACCTTTCTGGATAGTATTTCAGCATTGAAAAACAATCAACAGTCAAGAGTGATTTCAATGCAATAATATCATCAAGGGATTTAGGCTGTGAGACTCTTAAAAAGGGGGTCTCACTTCCCTCTAAGGCTCTGACCCTGTACTGAGTATCAATCGCACGAAACGGACTTTGGATATAATTTCCACTTTATGTGGCAACACCTTTATTAATTCACCAAGCAATAGTAACTACTTACAACATCAGTTGCTTAGTAGACCTGCGTACAGGAGCTCGTTCCTGGGTGGTCAGATCCGCTGAACAAATTCTCCCGCACGACTTCCTGTGACTGACCAACAATGTCCTTGTAGGCTGTGGCTTTATACCCCTTTCTGACTCTGGTCCCTCGACATATAAGGTAATGTCTCAAATTGGGTCATCTGATTGGGTTTCAGTGCCTTATCAATCCCACCCTGGCTATGCACAACCACCTGCATGTGGTCATATCCTGCTCTCAGCAGGTGGGGGGGAGGGTCTTGGGTGTATACCACCCATGGATGTGATATCTGCATCTTGATAAGACAAGAAGGGAAACCATTCACACATATTTCAAAAGGCCATTGTCCATGAGAGTGGTTGTAGACAGGTTGACTGATGTTGTAACAGCCCAGGCTGCCACATCAGTGGCATGTCCTGATTTGTCTGTCTGTGGGGATCTTTGTTCAGTTACACTTTTATTTTTATTTTTAAAGTCCAATATGAACCTCAGCAATGATGTCTTTGGTCAGAATTCTCTTCCCTTCATCCCGATGTCCTTCGCCTCCACGTTTTTACCACTCAGTGAGCCCCACACGCTGGTCTACACCACAACTGGTTACATTTTACTTATGAACAGAAATGCAAGCGATATTAACAAATGCCTCATAGCATAACAAAAATACAAGAGATATCCAAATGCCTTACAAGGCAAAAGATCATTCAAGATGTCAAGTGAGTACCATGTGTTGTGGCACTGAGTCACACAAAAGAGGAAGTCATAGTGAATCTCTGGTCTGCACTGAGTTAGTTGATCCCAGCCAGAATGGAGATGGGAGCTTCATCTGGGATAGGAAGGTTAAAAAAAATTGAGTCCTGATCACAATCCCATGACCACTGTTGAAAAGTGCATGAGTATGGACATCAACTGATGATAGGAATCATGTGAGGATACAATACCCTCTCCTTCCACGCCTGAATAGCACAGCCACATTCACTATCTCAACCTTCACATGGCCACTTGGATGAAGGTTGTCATTACCCATTTGAAGTATACCCCTAAAATAATCACCACCTTTAGGGGAAGAGAGTGGGGGGAGGAAATTGAAGGGAAAATGCTTCACTGACAGAGGTGCAGTTTATCCTCCATGGTTGGGGCTGCAGCATGATTTAGCTGCTTACCATTGAAGGGTCATAGCACCAGATTCCTTCGTGACGGTCACAACTTTGTAGCTTTCCTACTTCTCCTCAAATGTAAATGGAACAGTGGCAGTTAGAAACCCTGTTTACAGCGATATGAAGATTGCAGCTCCCACACCTTCCTGGTTAGGGAGGAAACAAGAAAAGACCTAAAATAAGTTTGTTTTTTCAATGCTGGAATACTTCAATCAATAGTAGGGAGTGATTTCAAAGCAATAATCTCATCAAGGGATTCAGGCAAGGGAGCATTCAAGATGTCAAGCAATTACATTTTTCACATTGCTACAGTGCATAATAGCCACACATGCTATCACCTTCACAGAATGGTTTTGTTTGCTATCAACAGCTCTCACTGTGAATGGCAATGACCATTGCATTCCGATTCCATGGTGTGTGATAATGTCTGTAACATAAGATCAAAAATTGTAACATAATCGGTCAAAGCGTATTAATAGTTAATCCATGGATGATTGCCAATATTTATTAGCAAATAATTCTTTGTTTTGTTTGATTTGATCACTTGTAGAATAAGGAAAGAAAGAATTTGCATTTACATAGCACCTTTCATGACCTCAGGATGCCTCAAAGAGCTTTACAGTCAATGTATGAATCAGAACAACCAGGTCCCACAAACAGCAATGTGACAAATGACCAGGGGTTGGTTAAGGGATAAATATTGGCCAGCACCTCAGCAGAAACTCCCCATCTCTTCTTCAAACAGTGCCATGGGATATTTTAGTCCACACAAACAGGGGTTTCAGTTTAATGTTTCATCCAAAAGATGGTACCTGTGGCAGTCGAGCATTCCTTCAGTACTCTACAGAAACTTCTGGGATTTGAACCCACAATCTTCTGACTCAGAAGCAAGTGTGTTACCAACTGAGCCACAACTGACATCAAGCAGTATGAATATGGTAGGTGACTCGTAGTCAGAGGAATGTATAATTTCAAGACAATTCCCTGTAGGAGCAGCCAAAAGCTGCAGCTTTTGCCTGTTAAATTGGCATCCCTGACCTATCCACATCAATAGAAGCTCATCTGCTAAGGATGTAAAATGAGCAAAGTCACATGAGCAGTGTGCTTCTCTGGACTGGTCAGCACAAGTTTTTCACAACCCCCTCTTGCATGGGTTCCCTTTGTTGAGCCCCTTCCAGACAAACAACAGTAAACAGTAAAGCTGACATCTAACCTTCTTACTGCAGAATTAATATCGCTTTAGAACAAGCAAGGATTTGGATTTGTAACCCTGCTTGTTTTTCGAATCAAAATATGTTGACACACTTTCAGGAACTATAAAATTACCGTTTAAACTTTTATATGATCCAGTATTTAAACTGGCTTTGCAACTGAGCAGAAACAAGTTTAAATAAATATATACATATATATAAAACAGCAAATTTTAGCCCTCTGCCTGACCTTTGTCTTTGAAACTCCAAGATAACACTGTCCTTGATAACTGCTGAATGCACGTTCCTTTCCTGAGTTTTACCTGGCTCCATCCAATGCTTAAAATGAAGTTTGCTTGATCCCTGAGACAAATTTTGACCAATGAAGAAGTCAAAGGTGTGAATTGGCTGCGTTTTATTTTAGCATACCTGGATCCTTATCAACATATAACTTTAACATGTGCCAAGACAAATCCTCTGTGCATGTGCATGCCTCTCCCCTTTCATTACCACCTCTCTGTGTGCATGTGTGAACATCGCACAATTCCAGTACAGAGCCATGCAGCTTCCTACTAATTGTTACACTGGCGTGATTTTAATACTTAGAAACCACTTGTAAGAGATTGTTCTCATAATTAACAGTGTGCGTTTGTCAATTATTTATAGACTGCTTCGCTTTTACCCTTCTTGGCATCGTCTTAAAAGCAGAAAGTGAGAGCATGTCTGCCAAGGTAGTTGTTTGATATCCCATCACATTCTTTGTTGATATAGAAACATGAAAGAAGACTTAGGCTAATTTTTGCAGGCAATGGCTTCTTTGTCAATATGCTGAGAATGCAGCGACTTCAAATAAAAAATCTTTTAAAGCAGCTGCATAATAAATTTAATGAAGCAATCCTGCCATCGAAACATTTGCAGCAAAAACACACAGTTCCTAATCCTTGCTAAACATTTCCTTGAAGGGAATCTCAGCTGCACTTTGACAAACAAGTTCAATCAGGTCAAACTGGGACCATTGCAGGAATAGTGAACTTATTGAATTTTTTTTCCCCTGTAACTTGAATGTTTGCTTTTTTTTCTCTCTGGGGAATAGGAAGCTCTTAGCTGCTGCAATAATTTCTTTTTAAGAATGCTATCTCAGGTAAAAAAAAAGAGAGAATGGTTTGACTATAACTTTTCCCTTTAAGGGGTTAGCTGTTTGATGTGGTTACTTTGATCTTTTTTGGTGCCACAGTTTTTTCCTCTGATTCAGAGGTAAGTTGGTTCAGTTTTATTTTTAATCAGACTTTTTAATGTTTTATTTCTTCAGTGAAGGTGACTTACCTCCCATAACCACTGCAGCTTCTGGTTCAGAGGGAAGCGGGGAACGAAAATGAAAGATCAAAGTTACCACATTAAAGTCCTGATCCCTTTATCTTTGGACCATCGTTGACCACTTCATACCATTTCTTTATTTTTTCACATGACAGTTCTGGCTCTTCTCTTTCCCTACCCACCCAGTTTTATTTCCACCTTCCTTCTGTTTCCTATTTTCTTCCCCTCTCAACAGAAACCGCTGTGTGGTTATGGTTAATCATCTCTCCGTTACCTTGCCCAGGTGGTAATGTGCAAGTCTAGATATTGGTGGGTTTTTTCAATGGGGATTGTGGTAAGCCCTATGATATGATGTACTATGACTTCCAAAAGGCTTTTGATAAAGTTCCATAGGTAAGGCTACTTATTAAACTCATGGTGCAGGGTAAACCCTGGGAATGGAAACACTGGTTTAAGGGTAAGAAACCACAAATACTCATTTTGAGCAGTTGTGTCAGAAATAGGAGAAAGTACTGAGTGAGGTGCCTCAGAGCTCGGCACGGGGAATACTTCTGTTTACAATTGACCTAAATAAACTGGGTACAGAGTGGTCAAAATTTGCAGATGGTGCCAAATTCGGACGGGGCAATAGAATTGGAAGAGGCAGCTCAGAAATTACAGGATGACTTAGTAAAAAATATGCAAGTGGGCAGAGCAGTGGCAGGTGAAGTTTTATGCAGACGAATAAAGTGCTCCACATAGGGAGGAAAAATAGATCATGGACATTGCATTAAAATAGATGGTAAAAAGCTGGGGTGTCTTAGCAGATTCAATATTAAACTAAAAGTTACAGGTGCTTGAGGATGAGGAACTTACAGAGTTAAGGACAAAAAGCAGGGATGTGGCACAGAGCATAACTGTTTTTTCACAGAGCCAGCACAGGCACAATGGGCCTAATTGCCTCCTTCTGTGCTGTAAATTTCCAAGATTCTATAATTCCATAAACATTCCAACCAATGCAGGGCAGCAGCCAACAGAGTCACTGGCATGTTTAACTATATAGCCAAAACAATAGAGTATAAGTGACGAGGTAATGACCAACTTTATAATGTGTGTCAGACTACACCTTGAATATTGCATCCAATTCTGGTCACCATGAAACAAGGGAGTCATTCAAGCACTGCAACAGTGCAGTGAAGAGCCACAAAAATTGATGCAGTGTCACGTGTCTGACTATAAGGAAAGACTGGAGAGGTGATCCTATTGTGGTATTTGAGATTGTCAAGCGTATAGAAAACGTTAACCCATAATCTTACTTGAAATTAAACTGCAGGTGTAGAACTAGGGGACTCAGGTTCAAACTAGTAAAAGGTAACTTCAGGACTGCTATCAGGGAACTGTTCTTCACACAAAGGGCAAAAAATGAGTGATCATGAATCAGCCGCTTGTTTAATACCTCGCTCAATTTTCTATTCCGTTGAAGTCAGTGGAAGAAAAAATTGGGTGAGGTGTTAAATGGGCAGCCATTTCACTATTGTCCATTTTTCACCTGGCAATAAAAGTTACAATTACCCTTAAAGAGTGATCAACAGGTGGAATAAATGTCCAGATAGAGAAACTGAGGTTAACTATCTGGAAGCATTTAAGTAACAACCGGATGCTACAATGGGGGGAGCATAATGAGCCTTCCACATGGTTGACCTAAGATGGACCAAATGCCATTGTGTGGAAAGCCATCATTGTTGATGCCGATCCTATCCTCAGCTGATATCTGCATACACACTCACACACTCCTACACCTTTCACTAAGCTATTGAAAATACAAGACCCACAGGTTTAAAATGTATTTTACATTGTGGTAGTTATTTGTATTTCTCTTGAAAGAAAATGCATAGTAGAACTTAAGATCGCAGTGTGTAAAGAGTAACCCTTCATCATTTTGATTCTCTTTAACCACTGCACCCCACGCCCCGCAACCACCACTGGCTCCTTAGTTTCTGTATGGCACACTTTGTGTTGCCAAGGGATCGACCGAGGTGAATTCCCCCCAAAACACTAATGCCATTCCATAATCAGCCACTAGATGGTGTGTTAGAGGAGGCTGGGGTTTTTCTTGCTCTAAACTTCGCTCCTGTGGATGCTGCCCCATGGCCAAGGCTGGCTAAAGAGGTTTTCTCCTCCCTCTATGTAGGAATTTCCCACCCCGTACAATTATAGCCAAGCACTGAAGGCGTGGATGTTTTCCTAAGAGGACTTATAGCATGCATGATCTAGAAAATGCAAAAATGTACATTTAAAAAAATTATTTTCAGGTTGTGGGCATCCCTAGTTGCCCTTGAGAAAGTGGCGGTGAGCCTTCTTGAACCGCTACAGTCCATGTGGTGGTGGTGGGTCAGTAATTCCAGGATTTGAACCCAGCAATAATGAAAGAACGGTGATATAGCTCCAAGTCAGGATGGTGTGTGTCTTGGAGGTCACTTGGAGGAGATGGTGTTCCCCGCTGTCCTTGTTCTTCCAGGTGTTGGAGGTCACAGATTTTGGAGGTGCTGTTGACAAAGCCTTGGCAGTTTGCTGCAGTGCATCCTGCAGATATTACCCACTGCAACCACCAGTCGTGGAGTGAGTGGATGTTTAAGGAACTAGTTAGGCTGCCGATCAAAGTGGACCAGGAAGGTGCCGAGCTTCTTGAATGTTGTTGCAGCTGCATCCATCCAAGCAGATGGAGTGTATTCCATCACACCCCTGTTGTGTGTTATAGGTGGTGGAGAGGCTTTGAGATTCAGGAGGTGAGCCACCCACCCTAGAACATCTGGCCGACCTCTGACCTCCTCTATTAGCCACAACTATATATTGATTTATTTGTTTTGTGACAAGGAGAAACAGAATACCTCTAGCCCGAGTGTATAATTATATTTGTCATTTATTTCAGCCAATCAGTCCTTTTCTATGGAGTTAATCCAACTTTCTGTCTTTAGTCTCTCTCTCCCCTTTCTTTCTGATTGACAGTTGCTCTCCCTGTGGCTGAAATTCCTGGTTTTACTATTTCTCTTGTGTAAAAAATAAATAAATAAATATGAACATTAAGTGGTATTTCCTGAAGAGGAGAAAGCAAACATCACCTCCTCTTTCATGTCTCGGAAGCTTTCCCTCTTTCTCACTGTTTCTCTCTACTGTGAATCTATCCCTATGTTTCTGTTACTCCCTCTCTCTCTGTTTCCCTCTACCATCTCTGTCTCTCTGCGTCCTTCTTTTTCTGGTGTTCTCTTTTTGTCCTCTCTTTATCTCCCTGCTACTGTCTGTTTCATATTTCTGTTTCTATCACTCTCTCCTTGTGTCTCTCTATCAAACTGTCTACTTCATTCGCTGTTGCTGTCCCAGTCTCTTGAGCAGCTGATCAGTGCTTATTTGTCAACTTAGCAACTTTGGAAAAAATAAATCAGGACTGGAGAGGACTTGAGCAACTTGGCACAGGGTTCCCCCTCAGGAGGGGATCTACTTAAATGCAGAACCTGGCTTGCCCATGGCTGTGCAGATGAAATCGGGAACTGACCAGATGTGGAGCTGAGGGTGTGAAACTGTGATTTACAGCTGTATGACAAACCACATTGAAGAATGAAATTGTCTCTTTATAATGCCACGTAACTAATTTGATTGCATTCAAAATGAGGACGGGATGGTGTAGTGAGCTGGTACACTGCACTTCCTTCTGCAGAACCCAAACTTAAACTTAACCTAGATGGATGGGAAGATAATATCTCCAAAACAATAGCAATTTGCAGATGCTGCAAATCACAAATAATAAGAGAAACTGCTACAAATACTCAACACGTCAGGCAGCATCTGTGGAGAGAGAAGCAGAATTAATGGCCGGAATTTTATGTTGTGGCAGAAGCCCTACTCGCCCGCTCCAAAGACGGGGGCGAGCCCGTCTCCGCTGGGCCTAGAAGCCACACAGCGATTTTGCCCTTAATTGGCCCCGAATGAGACTTCTGCCCTTCTGAGGCATGAACTCCCGCCTCCAGGAGCTGCTGGCTAATCAGCGGGCTTGCAGCTTCTCCGTCTCAGCAGCGCCACTGGGAGCAATGGCCACTGCTGGGACTGCACCTAGCCAGAAGAGGACCATGGACACCGGCACCAAAAGGTAAGTGGGGTTTCAGGCCTCACTGGGGACAACTGGCGAGGCCCCGGCGAGGTAGGGTGAGGGTTGATTAGGAGGGCGGGGCATGTGCTTCAGCAGGGGGGGGGGTGGGGTTTGGGGCCCTGCTTGGGGCTCAGGGTGTGCTATCAGAAGGCCCCACCCCTCAGCCTGCAAGGTGGCCCCAGATTTTACCGGGCAGCCTCCCCAGGTGGTGAGATGCCCGACAGCCACAGGTAAAATACCAGTGGCAGTGGGAGGAGGGCCTTAAGTGGCAATTAATTGGCCACTTAAGGGCCTCAACTGGCCTGGGACGGGTGGGAAGTTTTCAACTTCCCCCACTGATGGTCAAATGGCAGCAGGGTTGGGTAGGCGACGGGAACAGCAACCCCCCCATCTCCCACTTGATTTTACACGCCCCTCTCATCTCCAGTCCGCTCCTAGTGGGGAGGTGAGGGGTGGCCTAAAGTTCCAGCCAACATTTGAGGCCAGTGGAAATGCCATTGACCTGAAACATTGGGCTGGATATTTAGTCCCATTGGGGGAGGGGGTAGAGGCCGGCACTAAAAATAGCACTGCTGGCCGGGGTGCCATTTCCCTGGCTCCATCCTGCCCCCGGGCCATTTTCCTAGAGAAGAGATTGGAAGGGGAGGGTGAGAGTGATGGAGTTACCCACCTACAAGCAATGGGTAGCTAATTGAGCCACTTAAAGGCCTATTAAGGCCTGTTGTCAGAGGCCGACTGGAATTTTTCAGTCAGCCTCCAGGTTGCAACAAGGTGAGGGGGGACAGTACTGCGGCCAGAATGCAGCCTCCCGGCAGCAGACTGGTTTGGCCAGTGCTCCAGGCAGGCTTAGAGGCCCTCCCTGGCTTCAGCAGCAGCCGAAGGCTGCCTGGTGGAGGCACCCACCACCACTCCCCCTCCCCCACACTGGTGACTCAGCTGCAAAAGCCTTTTTTTATTTTAAATCTGAAAAGGTTGGCGAGGGGGCACCTCCATTTTGGGGTCTCCTCTCCCTAACTTACATGCCATGGCATCTTGCTGTTGCCTTCAAGTTAAAGCCCTCCTATTGACCCTCTAGCTTTGAGAGTCTGCTCTCTGGCAATCAATTGGCCAATATGGGGAAAATCACAGGTGATTGACTGTTTCCCACACTGTGTGGGCTTCTGACTTACATTTGAGCCTAACGGCCAGGTTAGGAAGCCTGCAGGAAAATCCTGCCTGTTAGTTCTGTTTCTCTCTACAAAGAGTTTGCCTGATCTGCTGAATGTTTCTAGCATTTTCTGAAGATAATATTCCCTCCCAGTTGCCTGTAAGTGAAATGAGTTTGGATAGGCTCATTCTAGCTTCTCTCGGGTGAGGTTTGGATCAAATCATATTGTTTGGGCAAAATGAAAGCAGCACGGTTTTGCATCAGTCCTATAATATGAATATACTGATGCTCAAAATAGGTGCTAAAAGTGTTCCATTGTCCAGCATACACATACACTGTCAGCATTGGGTGGCTCAGTTGGTAGCACTCTTGGCTCTGAGTATAAGGTTGTGGGTTTAAGTCCCATTCCAGCGACTCGAACAGAAAATCTAAGCTGACACTCCAGTGCAGTACTGTCACAGGTGCTGTCTGTCAGATGAGACATTAACCCGAGCCCCTGTCTGATTTTTGAAGGTGGGCATAAAGGATCCTATGGCACTATTTCAAAGAAGAGCAGGGGAGTTCTCCCCAGTGTCCTGGCCAATATTTATCCCTCAATCAACATTACAAAAACAGATTATCTGGTCATTATCACATTGCTGTTTGTGGGAGCTTAATGTGCACAAATTGTCGCATTTCTTACACTGCAACAGTGATTAGACTTTCAGAAGTGCCTCATTTGCTGTAAGGCCTATCGGGATGATCTGAGGCTGTGAAAGGTGCTATATAAATGCAAGCTTTTTTTTTGAACTTGACTTCAAAATCATCTAAAGTGCTTCATTTTTTAAAATCTAACTTGCATCCTATTTAACCTCGCATTGCCAAACACATTGCCAAGTCTACTTCAACGCCAGGAGCATCCGGAATAAGGTGGGTGAGCTTGCAGCATGGGTTGGTACCTGGGATCTCGATGTAGTGGCCATTTCGGAGACATGGGTAGAGCAGGGGCAGGAATGGATGTTGCAGGTTCTGGGATTTAGATGTTTCAGTAAGAACAGAGAAGATGGTAAAAGAGGGGGGGGTGTGGCATTGTTAATCAAGGAGAGTATTACAGCGACAGAAAGGACGTTTGAGGACTCGTCTACTGAGGTAGTATGGGCCGAGGTTAGAAACAGGAGAGGTGAGGTCACCCTGTTGGGAGTCTTTCATAGACCTCCAAATAGTTCCAGAGATGTAGAGAAAAGGATAGCGAAGATGATTCTCGACAGGGGCGAGAGTAACAGGGTAGTTGTTATGGGGGACTTTAACTTTCCAAATATCGACTGGAAATACTATAGTTCGAGTACTTTAGATGGGTCAGTTTTTGTCCAGTGTGTGCAGGAGGGTTTTCTGACACAGTATGTAGACAGGCCAACCAGGGGTGATGCCACATTGGATTTGGTACTGGGTAATGAACCCGGCCAGGTGTTAGATTTAGATGTAGGTGAGCACTTTGGTGATAGTGATCACAATTCGGTTAGGTTTACCTTAGCGATGGGCAGGGACAGGTATATACCGCAGGGCAAGAATTATAGCTGGGGGAAAGGAAATTATGATGCGATTAGGCAAGATTTAGGATGCGTAGGATGGGGAAGGAAACTGCAGGGGATGGGAACAATCGTAATGTGGAGCTTATTCAAAGAGCAGCTACTGCGTGTCCTTGATAAGTATGTACCTGTGAGGCAGGGAGGAAGTTGTCGAGCGAGGGAGCCGTGGTTTACTAAAGAAGTTGAAGCGCTTGTCAAGAGGAAGAAGAAGGCTTATGTTAGGATGAGACGTGAAGGCTCAGTTAGGGCGCTTGAGAGTTACAAGCTAGCCAGGAAGGATCTAAAGGGAGAGCTAAGAAGAGCAAGGAGAGGACACGAGAAGTCATTGGCGGATAGGATCAGGGAAAACCCTAAGGCTTTCTATAGGTATATCAGGAATAAAAGAATGACTAGAGTTAGATTAGGGCCAATGAAGGATAGTAGTGGGAAGTTGTGTGTGGAATCAGAGGAGATAGGGGAAGTGTTAAATGAATATTTTGCGTCCGTATTTACAGTAGAGAAAGAAAATGTTGTCGAGGAGAATACTGAGATTCAGGCTACTAGGCTAGATGGGATTGAGGTTCTCAAGGAGGAGGTGTTAGCAATTTTGGAAAGTGTGAAAATAGATAAGTCCCCTGGGCCAGATGGGATTTATCCTAGGATTCTCTGGGAAGCTAGGGAGGAGATTGCAGAGCCTTTGTCCTTGATCTTTATGTCGTCATTGTCGACAGGAATAGTGCCGGAAGACTGGAGGATAGCAAATGTTGTTCAAGAAGGGGAGTAGAGACAGCCCTGGTAATTATAGACCTGTGAGCCTTACTTCGGTTGTGGGTAAAATGTTGGAAAAGGTTATAAGAGATAGGATTTATAATCATCTTGAAAAGAATAAGTTCATTAGCGATAGTCAGCACGGTTTTGTGACGGGCAGGTCGTGCCTCACAAACCTTATTGAGTTTTTCGAGAAGGTGACCAAACAGATGGATGAGGGTAAAGCAGTGGATGTGGTGTATATGGATTTCAGTAAGGCATTTGATAAGGTTCCCCATGGTAGGCTATTGCAGAAAATACGGAAGTATGGGGTTGAAGGTGATTTAGAGCTTTGGATCAGAAATTGGCTAGCTGAAAGAAGACAGAGGGTGGTGGTTGATGGCAAATGTTCATCCTGGAGTTTAGTTACTAGTGGTGTACTGCAAGGATCTGTTTTTGGGCCACTGCTGTTTGTCATTTTTATAAATGACCTAGAAGAGGGTGTAGAAGGGTGGGTTAGTAAATTTGCGGATGACACTAAGGTCGGTGGAGTTGTGGATAGTGCCGAAGGATGTTGTAGGGTTCAGAGGGACATAGATAGGCTGCAGAGCTGGGCTGAGAGATGGCAAATGGAGTTTAATGCGGAAAAGTGCGAGGTGATTCACTTTGGAAGGAGTAACAGGAATGCAGAGTACTGGGCTAATGGGAAGATTCTTGGTAGTGTAGATGAACAGAGAGATTTTGGTGTCCAGGTGCATAAATCCCTGAAAGTTGCCACCCAGGTTAATAGGGCTGTTAAGAAGGCATATGGTGTGTTAGCTTTTATTAGTAGGGGGATCGAGTTTCGGAGCCACGATGTCATGCTGCAGCTGTACAAAACTCTGGTGAGACCGCACCTGGAGTATTGCGTGCAGTTCTGGTCACCGCATTATAGGAAGGATGTGGAAGCTATGGAAAGGGTGCAGAGGAGATTTACTAGGATGTTGCCTGGTATGGAGGGAAGGTCTTACGAGGAAAGGCTGAGGGACTTGAGGTTGTTTTCGTTAGAGAGAAGGAGGAGGAGAGGTGACTTAATAGAGACATATAAGATAATCAGAGGGTTAGATAGGGTGGATAGTGAGAGTCTTTTTCCTCGGATGGTGATGGCAAACACGAGGGGACATAGCTTTAAGTTGAGGGGTGATAGATATAGGACAGATGTGAGAGGTAGTTTCTTTACTCAGAGAGTAGTAGGGGCGTGGAACGCCCTGCCTGCAACAGTAGTAGACTCGCCAACTTTAAGGGCATTTAAGTGGTCATTGGATAGACATATGGATGAAAATGGAGTAGTGTAGGTCAGATGGTTTCACAGGTCGGCGCAACATCGAGGGCCGAAGGGCCTGTACTGCGCTGTAATATTCTAAAATAAAAACACGAGTGTTACAAAATAATGTGAACTGATCCAAGAAACAGAACACTGATGCATGTAATGATATTGGTAGAAGTGAATTAAAATTATACTTATCAGGAAAGGCTGAACATGATGGTGTTCTTTTATGTAGAAAAGAGAAGGCTGAGAGGTAGGTGGTTTTTAAGACAGTGAAAGGGTTTGATAGGTTACATATAGTGAAAATGTTCCCACTTGTGGAGGAGTTCAAAACTAGGGGTCATAAGTATAAAGTCATTTACGTCACAGAAGGAGGCCATTCGGCCCATCAAGCCCATGTCGGTTCTCCATGGAGCTATGTAGTCAGTCCCACTCTCCGGCTCAATCCCTGTAGCCCTGCAAGTCTATTTCCCTCAGGTGGCCACCCAACCTCCTCTTGAAGTCATTGATTATGGGCAGCGAGTTCAAGGTCCACTGCATAAAATAGTGCTTCCTCATATTCCCCCTGCATCTCTTGCCCAAACTTTCAATCTGTGTCCCCTAGTCCTTGTACCATTTGATAATGGGAACAGATTGTCCTTGTCTAACTTATCTAAGCCTGCACACATCTACTAAATCTCCCCTCAATCTCCTTTTTTCGAAGGAGAACAAAACCAGCTTTTTCAAACTAACCTTGAAACTAAAATCCCCCATCCTTGGAACCATCCTGGTAAATCTCCTCTGCACTTTTTCAAGGACCCTCACATCCTTCCTGAAGTGTGGTGAGCAGAACTGGACACAATGTTCCAGTTGGGGCCTAACCAGAGCTTTATAAATGTTCAGCATAACTTCCCTGCTTTTGTACTCGATGCTTCTGTTTATGAAGCCCAAGATCCCATATGCTTTACTAACCATTCTCTCAATATGTCCTACCACCTTCAAAGATCTATGCACATGCAGCCCAGGTCCCTCTGTTCCTGCACACTCTTTAGAACTGTGCCATTAGGTATCTATTGCCTCTCCCTATTCCTTCTGCAAAAATGCATCAGCTCACACATGTCAGTATTAAATTCCGCCTGCCACCTGTTTGCCCATTCTGCTAGCCTATCAATGTCCTGTTGCAGGTGGTTCACATAATTTTGAGTTTCCATCTATATTCTAAGATCCAAGTTTTTATAGATTCCAAAAAATGCAGTGGTCCCAGCACTGACCCTTGGGGAACAGCACTGTCCAACATCTTCCAGTCTGAAAATCACCCGTTTACTAGGATCACTGTTTTCTGTCCTTAAGCCAATTTTTTTTGTCAAGTTGGACACCAACCCTCCTATTGCACGAGCCTCAGTTTTGTTAACCAGCCTTTTATGTGGTATCTTATCAAATGCTTTCTTAAAATCCAGATAAACAACATCCACTGCATTCACTTCATCAACCTTCTCTGTTACTTGATCAAACAAAAATGAATCCTGCACATGCAAGCACAGACTGTAGCAGAGTGAGACCCACAGTCACATGCAGTAACAGGGACTAACAGCTATTGAATGTATCTCACATTCACTTACAGTACCAGAAAATAATGTGTGCAGAACAAATATCACTTCCTATATATTGGCAGAGATTGACAGACAACAGAATGAATCCCACAAACCCATCAGTACTAGGTACAGACAGGTACAGAAATAATCCCACCTGCACACAGTGTACTAAACACTGAAAGGCACAGGAAGAGTTGTACATTCACATACGCAACGAACACTGACAAGTGATGAAGGAATCACATGCTGACAGTCAGCAGAATTCATTCCACACTCTCGTTCAGTGTGAGAGACTGACACCTAGACAAAGGATATCCACACTCACACAAAGTATCAGAGACTGACATGCAAAACTCAAACTACACATATACATATTATCAAAGATTCAAAGATACAGAGTCAATAACACAATACAGTGCCAGAGACTGACAGGCACAATACAAATCTCCATTACATTGTGTACCAGAGATTTTCAGATACAGAATGAATCTCACTTTCACATTCAGTCTGGATACTGTCAGATACTGAATGAATCCCATACTCACGTAATACCAGAGAATGTTAGAGACAGAACTAATCCCACACTCACATACTGTTTCAGAGACTGATAGATACAGAATAAACTCCACACTCTTATAATGAGACAAGTCTGATAGATACATAATCAGATGCAATACTAGAGACTGACAAATACAGAATGAATCTGACAACGTTACACAATCCCAGCTTCGGACAGATACTGTATAAATCCCTGTATAAACACTCATACACCGTACCGTAGACTAATAGATACAGAGTAAATCATAAAATCATTTAATTCTGACAGGCACAGAATTAGGCTCACTCTCACAGTAAGAACTAGAGACTGATAGATATAGAATGACACCCAAGCTCATACATGGTGACAGAGACCAACAGACGCATAATTAAATCCACACACAAACATAGTACCATAGGCTGACATATACAGAATGAATCACACAAGTAAATTCTGGCCCTAAGACTGATGCTTAAAAAATGAATCTCACACTCACATTTAATTCCAGATACTGACTGATATGGAATGATATACACATAACCCATTGTAGCAAACACGTACAAAATGAGCCCTACATTCACTTACAATACTCATGACTGACATACAGAATTAATCACAGTCATATTCAGTTACATAGACAGACACAAAAAAAATCTCATTCTCAGACACATTACCAGAGACAGACAGATGTAGAATTAAACTCAGTGTCGGATACTTCACCAGAGACTGACATACAGAATAAATCCCACACAGTCCCAGACACTCTCAGTTACAAAATTACTCTCCTATAGCACAAAAGATGGATGGAAGGAATCTCACCACGGCACAGTCACATTGTCACAGAATAAATCTCAAACTCACTGATAGAAACAGAATGTATTTTGCACTCACACACGGTGTGAGAGATGGACATCTCCAGAAGTAATCTTATTCATGTACAATTCAAGAAACTGACAGATACTGAACGAATGTCACACGTGCATTCAGTACCAGAGACTAATAGATACAGAATCAATCCCACATTTACACACAATACCAGAGATGGACAAATAAAGAATTGAAACCACACACACAAATTACCAGTGAGGGCCAGACACAAAGCATTTCCCACTCATGCATACAGTAGCAGATACTGAAAGAATTAGAATAATTCACACGCTCAGGAACGGTACCATAACTCAAGAAATAGGAACAGGGCTAGGCCATAGAGCTCCTAAAGCCTGCTGAGCCATTCCATATGGTGGAGGCTGATCTTCTGCCTTAACTCGACTTTCCTGCCCACACCCCATATCTCTTGATTCCCTGCGAGACCAAAGATCTCTCTATCTTAGCCTTAAACATACTCAACGATGGAGTATTTGTATCCCTCTAGGTAGTTCAAACATTTACAATGCTCTGAGTGAAGACATTTCTCCTCATTTCTGTCTGAAATGATTGTCCCACATATCCTGATCCTGTGCCCCTGCGTTCTAGATTTCTCAGCCAGAGGAAACAACTTCTCAATGTTTACCTTGTCAAGCTCCTTCATAATCTTGTACCACCTCCCATTCTTCAAACCTCCAGAGATTACACACTCAATTTACTCAGCCTCTCATCATAATATATAAGATAGTCACTAATAAATCCAATAGTGTATTCAGGAGAAACTTTTTTACCCAAAGTGTGATAAGAATGTGGAAATTGCTACCAAAAGGAGTCATTGCGGTGAACAGCATAGATGCATTTAAGGGTAAGCTAGATAACACGTGAGGGAGAAAGGAACAGAAAGATATGTGATAGGGTTAGATGAACAAAAGTGGGGAGAGCCTCATGTGCAGCATAAACACCAGCATAGACCAATTGGGCCCAATGGCCTGTTTCTGTGCTGTAGACTCAATGTAACGTATGAATACTTTACATCCATACAAGGAAAAGGACAGAATTCAGGCCAAATGATCAGTTTACTAAAGGAAATAAAAAAAGCTGATTGTGGAAGCATTAGTTCAAACCAAGGATGAGGCCACGATCGTCATCCAAAAGTATATTGTGTGCAGATACAGTCACGTGGATGAGGAGAGTTCAGCTTCTAAAGTTACATTTGCTTTCCAAATCCAGAGCTTGAGCATACACAGAGTGATTTTCACCCAGCAGTCTGGGCGAAACTGGGCTGAAAGCCAGCTACCGGACATGAAAGTATAGTGTGCCATTTCAATATGCTTCCTAGTCCACTGTTCAGTAGAAGATGGACAGAAAGAAAAGAGTACATTCAAGCTACAATACCCCACTGTTACAAAGTTTTCAAGATAAATGTGCTAGCTAATAGAAGTCAAGTTGGTAAATAAAATTGTTCCTTGCACCATCCGCTTTTGTAGTGGGGGTTAATCTCACTGCTGTGTATCTTGTGTACACATGCCATTAACCTCTGTTCTTTATCCTTGAGACCTTGCTCTGCAGTAGCAGGAAATCAGGGATGAAAGTGCATGTCAGTAATATGAATGCCTTTCTTTAATTGCTTTCTGCCACAACTTTATTTTGCTTCATGATATTTTGTTCTCGTTTCAGCCTGTTTTACACTTTCTAAGTTATGCATCTCAAATTAAAGAATGAGTGGACAGTCTGCCGTGCCAGGTAACATAAATATCAGCCTTCACTCAGTGGGCATTGCTCTTACCTCTGAGTCAGAAGGTTATGGGTCTAAGTTCCACTCCAGAGATGTGAGACTTCCAGAATATAGGTTCATTCTATCCACTATACTTCTATGACAGTACTGAAGGAGTGCTAAACTGTCCTTCGGGTAAGACATTAAACCTAGGCTCTGGTGGACATAAAAGATACCATGCTGTTATTTTGAAGAAGAGAAGTTCGCCCTGATGTCCTGGCCAATATTTATCCCTTAACCAACTAAAACAGATTATTTAATCATTTATATGTTGTGGGACCTTGCTGTGTGCAAATTGGCTGCCATGTTTTCTACATGACAACAGTGACTACACTTCAAAAGTAATTCACTGGTTGCAAAAGCTCTTTGGGATATCCTGAGGTGATGAAAGGTGCTATGGTAATGCAGGTCTTTCTTTCTTTATATGTCAATCGTTACTCTCCCCCTACTCGATAGGCAGGACTTCCCAGTATTTTAGTTCTGATTTTCCAGCGGTACAGGGGTGGCCTGGGGCAGAAAATTGGGTCGAGGCCCATTACACGATGCTCCTTTTTGCTTCTGACCTGGTTGTTCAGTGTCACTCCCACCGTCCAAATATGGGTGAGCGCATTATAATGAGCCGATGATGATCGTGTTGTAGCATACATCACATTTTCCATCCCTGCCCACATTGCTTTGCCTGTGTGCAGCCAGCTTTGCTAGATGCCGCATCTTTAAAAAAAGGTCTTCACGTCCACATCAGGATGTCAATTTAACAGAGGACCTATGGATTGCCAATCTCACATTGAATTTTTTAACTGTTTTAATTGGGGGCATCAGCATTGATTTCTTTTTGAGTCTGCCTGACCTTTTTAATTGCTATAGGTGCCTGATGGTTGCATAATTGATATGCAACTAAATACATATTTTCTCAAAGGATAAGTGGCACAGTGGGTTAGATTGCCCTCCTGTCACTTCTTGCATATGGATTTGAATATGGTTCACAGTAATAGGCTGACACAGTCAATAAATTGCCCATAATTTGCTAATTGGAGCTAAACTGATAATCTCAGGGAAGAAAACTGAGAACACTGATGATGGAAATGGGACATTCACATTAGTGCATTAGGAATGCTCTTCTGAGAAATTCATTCTGCATTTGACCTATAATCTCTACCTCACCTGCCTCTAACTCAGACCTTTCCCTTTTGTTCCTTCCTTAACCCTCATCTTTTTACCTGGAACTACAGTTGTTTAAAATCTGCTCATCTCCAGCACCTGACAAAAGTCATCGACCTGAAACGTCAACTCCGTCTCTCTCCGCAGATGCTGCCTGAACTGTTGCGTTGTTTCCAACATGTTGCCTTTTTATTTCTGTGAGGACTTGATGCTGACTCTCGGTACCTGAAGTGAATATTCAGAGTCTTTGAATATTTTTAAGGCAGAGGTAGATAAATTCTTGATAAGCAGGGAGTTGAAAGGTTATTGGGGGTAGGCGGGAATGTGGAGTTGAGGTAACAATCAGATCAGCCATGATCTTGTTGAATGGCGGAGCAGGCTCGAGGGGCCAAGTGGCCCACTCCCGCTCCTAATTCATATGTTCGTATGGAAAAATGTTTCATTCCCCGTTACTTTGATAAGCACTTTGGTGAGCCGTCTCCTACTTCTTGCCACCGTCTTTTCTTGTTATGGCTTTCTTTTAGGAGTCCTTGCCAGTGATTTGCAGCACACTGTTTGTTGTTCCTAATGCTTAATGGAGCATGCAGAAATCACTGGCTGAAAGCTTAAAAAAAAGTGACAATTAGCCTGCTGAACTAAAAAACAAAAACTGAATCTATGACTTTGATTTGAAATCGCAGCTCACTTTGATTAAACATGGAAATTTCCAACTCTGAGAAGGGTTGTTGACCCGCAAGTTGTTGGACAAAAACTGAGCACAATATCCTCTTGGCCCAGCTGCTGGGTGAAAGGGTATTGAGAGGTTATTGTACACATCATGCATCATATCCAGTATTATACTGTGTGTGGTCTTCAGAAACCAAAAGCTAACATCTATTCAATAACATCTTGGCCGGGACTATTTGCTAAAGTTCTCGCTGCCAGGGGAGTGGAAAGAGACAACATTCATGTGCAGTCCTCAAGACCCAACAGGTCACCTCACCGGTGCCAGGTTTCTATGCAAGTTATCCCAATTCTGCATTGCCCCAGCTGCTAAAAACAAAGACTATAAATTGAATCTACTTAATATAAAGCATCCTAGCAAAATATATATTTTTAAATCACCAAAATCTAATTTATTTTTATAAGTATTAAACGGCATCTACTTTAAACATGCATCAACGACTATATTCTTAGTTTAATATCTGACAATGCTGAAAAGTCCTTCTCAATGTGCTTTCTTGTATGTAGCTAGGTAAGGATATATAGATCAGGGCAATCGCTACTGGACTATAGGCAATTCCAAAACAGGGGATAGGCACCTGACTGCATCACCATATGATATCAGATATGACTCAAGGAATTTGATTTTTCTTTTTGGCAACTAACAGTTTAGTGGGTGTGGTACCGAGGTACCATAACCTCGGTGCTTAACGGTGACACTAAATTCAAAACATGTAAACCTAATAAACATAAATCTATCTCAGTGCCTCAGAGGTAAAGCTTTCTTCTCTGATGCATACAAACAAGGATAATCCTAGGTTCAATCCTTAGTTTATTCCGAGTTAGCTAATCTCAACTGGAGTGGCAGTAATTGGCCTCAGCACCCCTCGGCAAGGGAGAAGACCAAAGGCTATGTGTTCCAATCCTGCATGCTATACAGAAGCCCCTTCTCAGTGTGTGTATATGTGCATATCAGATGGGAACAGGTCCAGGCTCCACTATATAATGCCTTCAGGGTAGAATAACCTCTGACAGAAGGGCTGGAAGGTTCCGACCACCTGTGGAACTAGTGACGGAGATCATGGGGGGTCATTTTGACATTGGCTGATGGTGTAAAATGGCCATTATTGAATCAGCCGCAGATTATACCTCTCTCCAAAATTTAATTTCCAATGAAGCCAATGAGAGAGATGAGCCAATTGTTATGATCCCAGTGAAGAAAATTAAAAGAACCGAATTTGCCAAATGGCTCCAATAAAAAAGTCAAATAGACAAGATTTCATTTTTATAACTTTTACTCTAACAATCAAACGAAAATCAACATAAATTTAAAATGAAATAACAGACAAATCACGGTCAATATATCTAGTTCATAGATTACACATTAATTATCTGATGCAACAAAGATAGATCTCACAGATTTACTGGGCAGTGCACTCATCAAAGATGGCACAGAACAGTTACAAAGTTCTTCACAGCTCTGAACTTCTTCAGGTAGATTTCCAACTCTGTCCTCCAAGATGCAGACACTCATATAATGCCTCCTTGTCGATAGCAAGTGTTGCAGTCATCCCTTCAACATTTCGGTCTTGTCACCTGTCGAACCTCCTTGGCTCTGCTCATGACGGACTTGATGGCATGGATTCACCAGTATTTCTTTAAGTCACCAAAAGCAGCTGCCACAACTCGTGTTTGCCAGTGGCCAGCTCCCTGAATCAGTTTCCAGTCTCAGCAGCTTGTCTGCAAAACACTCTACCTGCAGCCTGCTTGAACTCTCCAATCTTGTAATGAGTTTGGATAGTTCTAGTCACATGCCTCTAGTCAAATGGCTTTGTGACTCATCTGGTTCCAACAGTTCTGTCTCCCCAGAATGCTGAAGTTTTTAGTTTCACTTTTAAGTTAGGGACTGTCTGAAAAAAGAAGCTTTGAAACCAGAGTCAGTGCATCTAACAGAATATGACAAGTCATCTGTTCTGACAACAGACACATTCCTCCACTGATCTGGAAGACTGCAGACTCTATCACACAATATCGCCCATTTTATACTATCTCCCAAAATCAAAATTACCCCCGGTGTCCTCAGAGAGATGGAGAGAAAAAATAGAAACACCAAAAAAATTTTTTTGTTTGAAATGTTGTAAAATTAAAACCTGTGAGTAGATCCCATTCTGAGCATGGATATCTTCACCTGTTAAATTCAATCATATTAAAAACACACTGAGCATTTCCAATTCATTCATATAACAATAAGCCAAAGATAAAAAGTTGATTGAAAATTATTGAGATCTGAAAGTTGCAGCTCTGCAGTAAAGATGAGACTTTTTTTCCTAATTTATTTTATATTTGACCCCTTTTTATTCAGCATTCCTACGCTATGTACTTTCCCCAACTGAGAGCTAAAAAAGGAAAAGAAAGCTTTGCATTTATATAGCATCTTTCATGATCTCAAGCACTTTATTTTTGAAGGGTTTCCACTGTTGTAATATAAGAAATTGGCAGCCAATTTGTGCACAGCAAGATCCCACAAATAGTAATCTGTTTTACTGATGTTGGTTGAGGGATAAATATTGACCAGGGATAACTCCTCTGTTTTTCAAAAACATGCTATTGGATCTTTTATATCTATCTGAGAGAGCAAATAGGGTCTTGGTTTAACATCTCATCCAAGAAACAGCACTGCCCATGTAGCATTCCCTCAGCACTGCATTGGAGTGTCAGCCTAGATTTTATACTTAAGTCTTTGGAGTGGGACTTGAACCCAAAACTCTTTGACGGAGAAGTGAATGTGCTACCAACTGACCCAAAGTTTAAGAGCAGAGGTTTTGGCTGATTTTCTCGTTCATGCCTTCTTCCACAGCTTTGCCAATGTTCTCTATAATCAGGTGCTAAAAGATGCACACGAGCAACCTAAAGTGACTGACTGACCCTTCGCCTTTCTTGAGGTTTGCTGGGCCATTTCAAAATATCAGACGTGGTAGCTTTGCTGAGTTCTCTGACTTGATCTGAAACTTGATGATGTTAGCGAAGCTGCAGTTGATTTCAGTGCCTTTGGCCCAGGGACGGGAAAAATGAGTTCAGGTTCCTTTTTCTGACCGCTGTTCAGTGACTCCTTTCAGAAAGCGCATGTGTGAAGACATCAAATGAGGACAGGATTGGGTTCATCTGTGATGCCTTCTAGGAGCAAATAGCCTACCAACATTCATAATATAGACACATATGCCACAAGAATGAAGCACTGGAGGGTTACTAGCATTCGTGAGTCACTGACTTCAGGAAAGAAGGGGAGAAAATTGTCCAAACTCAAATGAAAGGATGTTGTACTAAGCTTTGAGAAAGTTCTTTATTTCTAATCTTACTGAACATATTTTAAACTTGCCTAAGGGCCTAGTGTGTTTATTCAGTGAATATTTGAGTCATAAAGGCCAGGATAATTCTTGGTTTGGTTCCTGACCTGTGCTATGTTAGCTCGGGTGGTACAATTATCTTTGTAGCCCCATTGTTAATGAAAAGAACTTGCATTTCTATAATGCCTTTCATTACCTCTAGACTTGACTACTCCAATGCACTCCTGGCTGGTCTCCCACATTCTACTCTTCTTAAACTTGAGGTCATCCAAAACTCTGCTGCTCATGTCTTAACTCGCATCAGGTCCCCTTCACCTATCACCCCTGTGCTCATTGATTTACATTGGCTCCCAATCAAATAACATCTTGATTTTAAAATTCGCATCCTTGTTTTCAAATCCTTCCATGGCCTTGCCCCTCCCTATCTCTGTAATCTCTTCCAACCCCACAACCCTCCTAGATATCTGCTCTCCTCTAAGTCTGGCCTCTTGTCCATTTCTGATTTTAATCGCTTCATCATTGGTGACCACGCCTTCAATTGCCTGGGCCCCAAGCTCTGGAATTCCCTCTCTAAACCTCTCCGCCTCTCTTTCCTCCTTTAAGATGCTTCTTAGAACCTACCTCTTTGACCAAGCTTTGATCATCTGACCTGATATCTCCTTTTGTGGCTCGGTGTCACACTTTATTTTCATTTCTTTTTTATTTTTATTTATTTATTTAGAGATACAGCACTGAAACAGGCCCTTCGGCCCACCGAGTCTGTGCCGACCAACAACCACCCATTTATACTAACCCTAGAGTAGTCCCATATTCCCTACCTACACTAGGGGCAATTTACAACGGCCAATTTACCTATCACCTGCAAGTCTTTGGCTGTGGGAGGAAACCGGAGCACCCGGCGAAAACCCACGCAGACACAGGGAGAACTTGCAAACTCCGCACAGGCAGTACCCAGAATTGAACCCGGGTCCCTGGAGCTGTGAGGCTGCGGTGCTAATCACCGTGCCACTGTGCTGCCCTAATTTTATTATTTTATAATGCTCCTGTGAAGTGCCTTGGGATGTTTTATTACATTAAAAGTGCTATATAAATATAAGTTGTTGTTGTTTGATACCCTCAGGATGTCTCAGAAAACAACACAGAAGATGAAGTATTTTTGAAGCAGAGTCTTTTTTGTAAATAACGTGGACCGAATAAAACAAGGGAGTATAAAATCATCTTGGGCAATAGCATGAAATGGGCAGTAAAAAATCAAACACTTGTTTTGCATTCTATCTCAAATAAAATCGGGCGGAATGTAAAGCAGGCTGCCAGTTCATAAGTGCCCATTTTGTGCTTTATGGCTCAGTGGGTAGCACTCTTACCTCTGTATCAGATGGTTGTGGGTTCAAGTCCCACTCCAGGACTTGAGCATCAAAGTTAAGGCTAACACTCCAGTGAAGTACTGAAGGAGTGCCATACTGTTGGAGGTGCTGTCTTTCAGATGAGATGTCAAACTGAGGCCCTCTCAGGTGGATACAGACGTTCCCATCCTATTTTGAAGAGGAGGAGTTATTACTTGTGTCCTGGACAATATTTATCCCTCAATCAACATCATGAAAACAGATTATCTGGTCATTATCATATTGCTATTTGTGGGAGCTTGCTGTGTGCACTTTGGCTACTGGATTTCCTACATTACAACAGTGACTAGATTTCAAAATAACTTTATTGCCTTTAAGCGCTTTGGGATGTCCTGTGGTCATAAAAGGCATTATATAAATGCAAGTCTTTCTTTTTTTCTTTGTACTCCGAGGTTTCCACTCCTGATTGTTCTGTCTTTTTTAATTAGTATGCAGGATGGGGAAGACATGGGCAAGAACTCATTTATTACCCTGCCCTTGTTCCCCTGTAGTCCCTGTGGTTCCGTGCTACCACAAAGGTAGGGAATTCCAGGATTTTAAGCCAAGTGGGGATGAAGGAATGGTGGTATATATATCCAAGTCAAGATGGTGGGTGATTTGGAGAGTTACTTGTGGGCTTTGGCACTCGCTTGGCCTGCTGGGTGGTCGGAGGTCACGGGACTGGGGCATGCGAATACAAAAAAAATGGACACTTGGACAAATTTCTGGCTGTCAGTTGGCAATCATGGAGTTATATCAAGCATTAAGTCAACACCTCTGAGAAAGGAGAGAAGGGAACCAAATTGTCAGAGAAAAACTATGAGGGGAAAAGGAAAGCAATTAAAAAAAAAATTAAAAAGTATAAACATTTGGGTGACATTTCTGAATTTTAATTTGCCTATTTTCTTTTCTCCCAAAGTCATTGGCTTCTGATATAGGAACATAGGAAATATGAGCAGCAGTAGGCCATTCGGCCCTTCGGGCCTGCGCTGCCATTCAGCTAGATCATGGCTGATGTCCTACCTCAACACCATTTTCCTGCATTATTCCCATATCCCTTGATGTCTTTAATATCTAGAAATCTATCAATCTCTGTCTTGAATATACTCAATGACCGAACCCTCTGCGGTAACGAATTCCAAACAGTACCACCCTCTGAGTGAAGAACTTGCTCCTCATCTCAGTCCTAAATGGCTACCTCTTATTCTGAGGCTGTGTCCCCTAGTTCTAAACTCCCCAGCCAGGGGAAACATCCTTCTTGCATCTACCCTGTCGAACCCTGTAAGAATTTTGTATGCTTCAATGAGATAACCTGTCATTCTTCTCAACTCTCGAGAATACAGGCCCAGTCTCCTCAATTTCTCCTCATAGGACAATCCCACCATCCCAGGAATCAGTCTGCTGCACTCTCTCTATAGCAGTATGGTGTAGACTGTAAGCATCAGTATGCTATTACATTAAGGGGCATCACAGCCACAATCAATCCTTTACTCACCCAAGATCCACAAGAGTGCACTTTCTAATGAAAATCTTCCAGGAATTAGGATTGGGAACTCTGCATGATTTTTCCCAGGATTGATATTAATTGTATCATCACATTGGCACCCTGACTGAGATTAGCTAACTCAGCACAGAGAAGACACAGCATGCACTCGGAGGAACTGGCAATGGTTTTTTTAAATGCCCTTTCTTGACAAATAGATTTGACCCAAGCTGATCGTCGGTATAATGTTTAAATTAGATCAAGTTGATGCTCCCCAAATGTGCTGCAGAGAGCTTTATAATGTGATGGAAATGTCATTGCATTATCAAAAACATGGTCTTCGCGTGTCCTTTGTCATAATTATGGAGGAGGCAAGTGGGGGAAATACTTCTAAAATAAGGCAAATATGTGTATATTATTTCCAGAGCTCTCAACCTCCAGCCTTGTGACAATATTTAAAATCCTAGGTAGTGTAGAAAACAAATCTCGCAATTGGTCAGTTCATCTGACCTTGAAAAACTTTCCCTTGTAAATGTTATGCTCATCAAGTTGTGTGGCAGTAGTGCTGAAGAAATGAAACACTTTTCCAGTTCAAGTATCCAGCATCAAGTGTTTCCAGCCCGGTTATAAAATGTTGAGATATACTGGGGAAATTTTAATACCCTGTCACAGCGAAAACTGGGGCGGGAAGGGAGTTAAACTTGAGCAAGTCTGTTTGATGTTCCACTCTGGTCCCCACAGCAGTTTTAACCTGACTGTTTATCCCAGCAGTTGAGATGGGAGCCTCATTAATTTTTGCTAATTGGGGCACCATGACAACTTTAGGACCCCGATGGCCTCTTACTGATGGATTGAGCGGGGATTCCACCCTGTTTGGTAAAACCTGTCGGGAAACAGGGAAGGTAAGGAGTGCTCCTTCATGCCCAACCAAGTACATTTGGGCCTGTCTGCCCGCTGCTCCCTGGGCCTTTCCACCCACGAGACCCTCTCGGCCTCCACACATCCTCTCCCACCCTACCTGATGACTTACCTGAGTGGTCGCAAGGCCATCTGATTTCCACCTGCTGCCAAACTGCCTCTGTACAATTCAGATAGGCAGCTGGCTTGTAAGATGTGACTGAAGCCTGGCCGTTATTATCCTCTCATGGAGACTTGCCGACAACTTCACATCAGGGAATTAAAATTCCCCTTATAGAGTAAAGCACTCTCTATTCTGCTCTAATAATGTGCCTCAGCCCAACTTCAGAAGAGCTCCCTCTACTGCCCCAGTCATTCAAGGCTGTTTCTATGTACTTCTAAGAATTACATCGTATTACTTGGTGTTTACAGTGCAGAAACAGACCATTCAGCCCAACAGCACTCTGCCAGTATTTATGTTCCACATGGGCCTCTTCCCACCTTACTTCATCTCACCTGATCTATATATCCATCTGTTCCTTCTCCCTCTGGAAAATGCAGTAGGATGTTATCCTGCCAAGCTGTGGCATCCCTGCCACTTTTTAGAGCCTCTAGTTATCTGGGAACACAACCATTGGAATGAAACCAATTATTAAACATGATTATATGAAGCTGTAAATGCAGAACAAACCAAAGCATGACACATTGAATGTGAAGCCAGAACAAGCCATTCTTAAGTGTCCCCTTTATCTTAGTAAAATCGCATTGGTCCTTATAAAAATTACCTGTAAAAAGAGATAATCAGACAGTTGATTGACATTGGGGACAAAAAGCATCAGCAATTGTCTATTACCCTTAAAAATACAGAATTTCTGCTACACTTCCATTGATGCAATGCCCACAGAGCATTAGTTCTGAGGAATATTTTGGACAATTTAGTTCTTACAATACACAAAAATGCATCTTAGAAACTCTACGATCGTAGAAGCTAAAATTTGACCACATATGAAAATGGTTAATATCTAAAGTAAGGTTGCGTTTATGTTATTTAAGATCAGTAGCTACAGAATTTATTACAGTCAGGCTGTACCGGGTACACTGCCTGTCTGTAACTTAAGTGCTCAAGACTAAGACAGAGCTTTGTGCATGTTTGCTTACACACATGTACGTGATTCTACTCCTGACCGGTAACCTCACATGTTTTGAGGATGTGGTCATGGGTATTCACACTCTCAAAACATTTACTCGTTCCAAGAACTCACAGTGTGTTCTCTCTCAGGCAGATAGTTTATAAAGAATCCAGAAGCTTTAAGGGACTCACTGAGCATTTTGTAAACCTTCATTTGATGGTAAACTTGCCTCGGACTCCACGCTCACCCAACGATATGTGACAGCCTCCCAAGGGACCTCATACTCCTCCCCACCAGAATTGGAGTTGAGGTTAGGTCAATTGTAAATTTCAAAACTGAGGTTGATAAGATTTTTGTTGGGTAGGGGTATTAAGAGGTATGGCACCAAGGCAGACAACTAAAAATACAGATTAGCTATGATCCAATTGTATGGTTGAACATGCTCGAAGGGTTTAATGGCCTACTCCTGTTACTGTGTACATCATGGCCTGACTCTTGTGTCACTATTAAAGTAACAGCATAATGGTATCCTTAAAGACATGTGACCCTGAAATTCCATGTACACTGATAGAAGTGCACCAAGGTGGGATTTCCATGCACCAACATCCAATAACACTGATGCCATCAGAAATTCCAAAGTCAACTGCTTTGCACAACATTGGGTGGAATATGAGTCCCACCATCAATAGGGCAGAAGCAGGAACTTGCGGAGAGGGGTGAAGCAAGGCTGCAACAGCAGGATTTAAAAACTTTCTTCAATTTAAAGGATTGAGATTCTTTGAATGGATGAAAGAAATGACATCAGCAAAAGAAGTAAGAGAGAGCAACAATTTCTCAGAGGATGATGTCAAAATTGCTTGATTGTAGATATGAGAAAAGAAGATGGCCATTCATGGGCAGCTGGGAAGAAATCATCAAAGGTGATAATACTAGTAAAGTAGAAGGCAGAGGCTGTGGCAGTAAATCGTGTCCCTAGAATTACATGGCAACGCTTGCAATGCCAGAAGAAATTGAGTGATTTTATGAGTCTAACAAAGGTAAGTGTCAGGACAACTGAGAGACAAATGGTCACTCCTTGTGCTAATATTTAGCCAATGCCCCACAGGATTCCATATTACACATTTTATTCCCGATTCTAAAAATGTTCTGATATAGAATTATTAATTTCACCTTCCTTTCACATTCTGCAGTTCATTCTAGTCTATTGAAGCTTCATTTCCCATGTCCTTGTTTCTTTCCTGCTGCCATCAATACCATCTATTCTTTGAATCCTAAAATAATCCCATGTCAGGTATCAGCTTTGAATCAGTCGTAACAGGTTCAAGCACCATTACAGGACTTCAGCATATATTCTTGGGTGACACTCCAGCACATTACTGATGAAGTTCAACATTGTAGGAGCTGCCATGTTTCAGATGAATAGTTAACTAAGGTTCAGTTTGCCCTCTCAGGTGGTCATAAAAGATTCCATAGCACTATAAGAGTTCTCTTGGTGTTCACGGCAACATTAATCTCTCAATCAACACTATATAAAAGGTCTTATTGGTCATTGCTGATGGTGGGACCTTGCTGTGTTGAAATTGACCACTGCATTTCTCTACATTACAACATTGACTACGCTTCAAATTTACGTCATTGGCTGTGAAGTACTAGGTACATCTGAGGATGTGAAAAGGGCTATATAAATTCAAATTCTTTCGAGATCTGATAGGATCCAGAGACTGCTACAACCAATTGACACAATGCATTACTATTGTAGGAGAAGACCT